>NW_026945373.1:51731-90508 GCF_034702125.1 Engraulis encrasicolus | reverse complement strand
GCTGTTCTTCCTGGAGTCTGGAACTCCTGTCTGCCCAGGATGGTGTTTCCACATGAACTCTTCCCTGCAGCTCTGCCTCCCAGCAGCACAATCCTCATGTCTGAGATGTGGGGAACACCTCCTGGAAACAGAAACAAAGACATTCTCAAAAATATGAATACGTTCTTTCAGATTTACAAACTATTGTCTGGTGTGTGTGGAATGGATCCTGCATGTCAGTCATCAGTGTGTGTGTGTGTGTGTGAGAGAGAGAGAGAGAGAGAGAGAGAGAGAGAGAGAGAGAGAGAGCGAGAGAGAGAGAGAGAGCGAGAGCGAGAGCGAGAGAGAGAGAGAGAGATATAAGTATAATATCTGTGTGTGGGGCGGATACTGCATGTCAGTGAGAGTGCATTTCAGATGTTTGTGTGTGTGCATGTGTGTGTGTGTGTGTGTGTGTGTGTGTGTGTGTGTGTGTGTGTGTGTGTGTGTGTGTGTGTGTGTGTGTTCTTCCCCAAATCTACTGCCGCCCACGACGTAGGGCTTGGGTGACTGTGTGTGTGTGTGTGTGTGTGTGTGTGTGTGTGTGTGTGTGTGTGTGTGTGTGTGTGTGTGTGTGTGTTTCTCAGTGTGCATTGCTCCCCATGTGTTTGTGTGTGTGTGCGTGTGTGTGTGTGTGGTGTGTGTGTGAGAGAGAGAGAGAGAGAGAGAGAGAGAGAGAGAGAGAGAGAGAGAGAGAGAGAGAGAGAGAGAGAGAGAGAGAGAGAGAGAGAGATTGGTATAATAGAGAATAGCTGTGAAATGGAAATGAACATGTCCCATAAAGATTCATCAGCAGCACATTTCTCACCTGCTGATGATCTGAGAGTCTCTCTCTGTTTCTGCACCTTCATCTTCCTCTGCTCTGCTCTTCTCTTTTCTTCCTTCTTCTTCTCCGTCAGTGTAATCAGCATGTTGTTATCAAAGCCAAAGTGATGACCATTGTTCACCATCCCCATCTCTTCTATCTTCTCCAGCAGCTCTGTCACCTGGTCACCATCACTCTTTTTGTTGTCTAAAACATGGTACCTGTTCCCACATTTCTCTACAACCCACTGCAGAGCCTCTCCTCCACTCTCAATGTGCTGCTCAATGCTTGTGTCTCCCAGCCAGTCCCCATAGGTGAACAGCACTATAGTGTGGCTCCAGACTCTCTCACCCAGGAGCTCCAGGTGTTCCTGCACTGCTGTTCTGTGTGCTTGTATGAATGTGTTATCCACCCTAATGACCAGGAGTAGAGCATGGGGTCCTGGAGGACACAGAGGCACACTGAGGACAATCTCTTGTTTATCTCGTTCAGGAGTTTGCTCTACAGTGTAGTTTGCCAGCCATCCTGGAGCCTCCACTACAGTGATGTGTCTGCCTTCTCTCTCTCCTTTTCTCTTCACACACTTAGCTGTTCTTCTTGGAGTCTGGAATGCCTGTCTGCCCAGGATGGTGTTTCCACATGAACTCTTCCCTGCAGCTCTGGATCCCAGCAGCACAATCCTCATGTCTGAGATGTGGAGAACACCTCCTGGAAACAGAAATTAAGACATTCTCAAAAATATTCATACGTTCATTCTGCATGTCAGTGAGAGTGTGTGTGTGTGTGTGTGTGTTCTTCCCCAAATCTACTGCCGCCCACGACGTAGGGCTTGGGTGCANAGGCGTAACAACTCGGTCACGGGCCCCGGTGCGAGTATCCAGCACGGGCCCCCGGAGGTTGTGCTAATTTTAGGATATTTTATTTAGCCATTACGGGTGAAAGGGTGGGCTATTTTCTTTGCAATTGCAACAGCATTGTGAATGCTGCAACGATGTGCACATTTACATCATAGAGTATTTAAGTTATCTGTCCCAAAAAAAAAACAACAACAGGACAAACGCAAAGAAAGGCTTTCGGAATATGTGTCTAGAGACCGGTTGAGACAGGGACAGGGGGCTGCGTGTGTGCTTGCGAGCGCACGGTGCCTGCTGACAGCAGGCTACACAGACGAGGGAGACAACCCTGCTGATCACCCCAGTTTAAACTTCATAAAAAAAATAACACTAAGGACTTAAAAGATAGATGGCACAATCAACAGAATATGCCTTCATAATTATTTCAATATTCCACTAGGCCTACCCCACATACACAAGGTGCCATTGCAAAGTAGTTTTGCGGCCTTTGGCATCATCAAATAACGGCACAATATGCAACGCTGGTTATGGAAGACGGTCCCGGCTACCAAAAACATGGGAAAAGACGGAGACGGTGCATGGGTGGATACCAAGGAGTGGATACACAACATCCAAGACAACCATGACAACACATTGGTGACAGCCCACCAGTAAAACATACACAGATAGAGCTCTACACACGCACACAGAATCGTCCACTTATTTAGATTTCTTTCTCACCTCCCCTAGCTGACAACACCAGAGTCCACTTCGTAACATAGCCAAGCTAACAGAATAACTTAACTTATATTATGCTAACAGGAGAGAGGTTACGTGGCGCTATTCCGACATGTCGCTATTCCGACATTGATGTCTATTGTCGGAATACCGGCGCGAGTTATGCAATTTCTTTGGTTTGTGCTACGTTGCTCAGCTTTTACCAGTTTAGGGAGAGTGCATACAGTTACCCTAACCCTAACACTAACCCTGACCCTAACCCTAACCCTAACCCTAACCCTACGGTATGTCGGCTGTCGGAATAGCGGTATGTCGGAATAGCGGTATGTCGGAATAGCGATTGCCCCCCCAGGAGAAACGCTAGATGATAAAATCAACATGGAGTGGAGGTGCTGTTAGCAAGTCAGCACAACTAGTTGTCAATTGGAGAACACACAACTAAGTTACAACGCTGGGAATAACTACAGCAATACCGCTGTCACAGATTACAAACTAGAATGGACACCGTTAAAAATGTGCCTCGTTTCTTTCGTTTAGCCAGACCCTGCCGAACCCAGACTACTGGACTAGAAAGTGACAACAATTGGAAAATCCCTGAAGGAGATGAGTGATATGAAATCAATATAATGCCGCGGCGGACATTATTATAGGGAAACCTGTCCTTACCTTCTTCGTAGCGTCTTTGAAATCTTCTCAGATAATATCCAAGGCGGTCTAATATCCATAGGATGTTCTTGCTAGCCAGTAGCCATCTCTATTCTTGGCGAATGAAGTGACTAAACTCATTTTATATTCCGCCTTCAAGCCAACAACGTGTAACAGGTTGGACTAGGTCCCCTGTTAGGGTGCATGTTGTAATTGAAAACAGCTGCCCGTGTGGGCGAGGGTGGAGCCCTTCCGGTTAGTATAAATTGCCTACTATGTTGTCTGTTAGCCAGGTGTGGCTAACCTCAGTACCGGTTGGCGCTTGGGGAAGCCCTGTACGCTGGGTGAAGTAGGTGATGTTGGCGTGTTGGGTGTTGGACCCACACTGGAGCGCGTAGAGCGCAGCTGAAATGCGGACGCCAGGTTGCCGCATGTAGCCTAACCGGCTCGAAGGTAAGCCCTTCTGTGTGCACCTGGCGATAGCCAATTATGTTTGTACTGTGGCTAACGAGATGTTGTTTCACTGCAGCATTGCATGGTGAAGCAAGGGTCAACCGTAGACTTCCAAGCTCGGTCCAGTGCTTCCCAATTGCAACTGAAGGTAATTTCTAATTAACCGTCACTCTGTGCCTGTGGCTTTCATGCCACACCTTGCTCATTGATAATGGCATTTCCCTGGCATTAACCCAGTCTGTCTTGTGCTTTCTAGGTTGAGCACATTATTGTCAATTGGCTGGGGTGGGGGACGCCGCCGTCTTTTCCCGGTGTTTGTGTTTGTTATTTTGCCTTTTACCACCACGAGCTCTTTTAGTAGTGGCAGGTTGTTGTTCCTTTGCGCAGGTGCGCGACGCTTTCGTCTTTCAGCCATACGGTCTGACACGGTAAGCTCCAGTCACCCACCCCTTAGACAAGGGATGAGTGATTGGGGACTGGCCGGTTGAGATTTGTAGCAGTATCGTGTAAACTTATTGGTGAGGTGTAGATCCCCTGAGTGGTATAGTAGCCTAAACTCTCTGCCAAGAGGCCTGATTTGATAAACATAGGCTACCTCTTCACTGTGAATCATTTCAGTGTGCTGTGACTTATTTTGTTTATTTTGATTATGTTTTGTGTGTACAGTTTTGATTGATTGCAGTGTTATTTTGCATTCGCAGTGCAGTGTGTAGTTAACACACTCAGTAAATTACCTGTACTAGGCCTACTCAGTGCTCTCGCACTTAAGCCGTCACCGTTTCACGATATGTACCTGTATTGACTTCAGTAGAGTTAAAGGGACAGTTTGGTCAATTTCAACATGCAGTTGTAATGCTCACACTACCCTGGACTTGTCAGTACCTGAGATTTTTTTTTCTTCTTCTTCAGCCGTTTCTGAGATCCTGGTCATTGTAATGGGGGCAGCTCTTTGTTTACATTTCAAAAAACATTTTTATTTATTCCCAAAAACATCCAAAATGTTATAAAACATCAGCAGACAACTAGCAAACAGCAGTACCTTTTGGGAAAATATTTGGAGTTGACCTATGTTTCATTTTTTAAAAATGTAAACAAACGCTGCCCCCATTAGAATTGCTCATATCTCGAAAAGGGCTGAGCCGAAAAATGTGGCATCACCAGGTACTGACAAGTCAGGGGTAGCGTGAGCAATACAACTGCATGTTGAAATTGACCAAACTGTCCCTTTAAGACTCTGTTTGTGTATATGGACTCAAGTGAACTGCCTGCTCATTTTGAAAACGAATAAGACTGAAAGCAGAAGAAAATAAAAACTATTGTATGTGCAACAGCTGTGTCATCCTTGTCATCTAGAACCTGTCGGGGAAAATTGTATTTTTAACATCTGGGTTGTCTCACCCTTAACGAGACTGGCGTAGTCACCTTTTAAAACCTAATTGCTTAGAAGTTAGCAATCCTACCAACCTCCACTCTGCTACAAACGCATAGCCTACTACTACAACATAGATAAGATGAGAACAAAAGAGTCCACGTTCGACTGACCAGCATGCATTTAATTTGGTAAGGGAATCAATCGTGTGGTAATTCCAAACAGAACGTTACCACTGATAGTGTATGAAAATATACTGTATATCCCACAATTCCTGGCCGCAATGTAAAAAATAAAATGCACAAATATAGCGTTCATGTGTTACCTTTATTGCTATTTGAAACATTTGTCTGAACAATTTCACTGCCCATGTAATGACCTGTAGCAATATAGTAACTAAAAGTGTCAATTTGCAATTGATTTAATGCTCTAAATTCCCACCGTCTTGTGGGAGTCTGACACGGTCTATAAATAGTGTCTGGACATAAGGTGAATGTAGCGTACAGGATATAATGCCCATCCGTTTTTCGACTCGTAACCAATGGGTATAGAACTACTTGGAGGGGGGGCGTTCGCGGGCCCCCCAGTAGTCGCGGCCCCGGTGCGGCTGCACCGGTTGCACCGCCTATAGTTACGCTTGTGCTATAGTTACGCTTGTGTGTGTGTGTGTGTGTGTGTGTGTGTGTGTGTGTGTGTGTGTGTGTGTGTGTGTGTGTGTGTGTGTGTGTGTGTGTGAGAGATTGTGTGTGTTTCGCAGTGCGCATAGGTCCCCATGTGTCTGCGTGTGTGTGTGAGAAAGAGAGGGAGAGAGAGAGAGAGAGACGGAGAGAGAGACAGAGAGAAAGAGAGTGATTACTATAATAGAGAATAGCTGTGGAATGGAAATGAACAATGTCCATTAAGATTCAGCAGCAGTACATTTCTCACCTCAGGGCCGGTTTTAAGCATAGGCCGGCTAGGTGGTCGCCTAGCGCCATGTGAAGAAGGAGCGCCGAAATGGCGCTCTCCGATGCATAATTTTGCGATATGAAGTTTTTTTTATGAAGTCGCAATCAACAAAGCGTGGCGAAAGCGCTCCTCACGGCAAAGCGCCCCTCAGCCAATAGTAATATCGCTTCCAACTGTCTCAGGGAAGTCTGTGAACCAATAAACAGACAGTTCTGAGAAAGGGGGCGGGACGAGTGACAGCGTGTGATCTATTTTGAATTTGGAGACTCACTGGAGAGACAGAGGCAAGCGCAAACAGCAGTGCTCTGCTGGATGGAGAATTGTTATGTAAGGGTTAACGTTCGGCGAGAAGGTCGCTACCGTGGAATAGCAGCACGACAGAGAGAATCTTTAGACCCCGACGCAGAGCGGAGGGGTCTTGTTCTCTCTGAAGTGCTGCTATTCCACAAAGCGACCGACTCGCCGAAAGTTAACCCGCTTATTATATGGATATATTTAAATGATTCACACATGGTGGGGACATTTGCTGCGCAAAACAAAACAGTGCCGTTGTGGAACACCGCTAGACAACAGCTAGGTAGCCAGGACAACAGGTGTTGTCTATCACAGCAGCTGATTAGAGTCTTGTTGAAAAGTCGCTTTAGCAGTGAAACGTCTTGTTGCCATTGACAGCGGTCTGTTATAGACCAACCCGTCCGTTATCGAAAAATAACAGACGTGCGAACGTTGGGGAGCCCCGTTGAAATGAATGGAGCATTCGACCGATGACGTCACAACCATATAATAAGTTCTCATTAAACCACTCATTGCATGATGCAGGAGTTTCAGAGGGTGTTTTGGAACTATGTGATTTAATCAGCAACCGTTTGTGATTATGGAAAGCCTAATAGTTGTGAGGTTACTATTTGGAATTAGAGAGAAAAAGAGCTTTGTTTTTGATCTGAGAAATCGCTAGTTAGCATGCTAACATTAGCCAAGTATGCCAAGCAATGAAATCCAGTAAAGTAGCCTAGCTGTTAGTAGCCTACTCACTACCCACTACCTGATAATACTTGCTTAGGTTGACAAGCAATGTAAAGTAAGACTGGTGGAATGTTTAAAACAATTTTAGCTGCCACATCTCCTTCCATCCACATGAATTACCTGCTTGTTGTAAGCTTAAAAAAACATTGTTTCCAGACCAGAATGACATAGCCTACATGAATCATTTAACAGAACCATGCACAGCATGTTTTCATGCTGAGTGATGTAGTATTGCAGACAAGTGAGGCTATTTACTATATTTTGTATATTATGAAATTCAATAGCGTGACTGTGACAGCTCTTCTCCCTTTCTCCCTGTCCCTCCAGTTCAAACACATAGACAGCCCCCTTCTCATTCTCCTACTCACAAATGCACCACTATTTCCAGTCCAGAAATGAAATTGGTTTGGAATCATAGACAGCACAAATGTGTAGCTTATTAAAATTGTTATGCTGCCATGCTTTGTGATGCTGTAGTGTAGATAGGCTATCAATGCAGACCTCCTTGTAAGGCCTATTGTCTACACATGCATTTTACACATTCAATTTCATATTACAATTCAAACACATTGATAACCTCCCTCTCATCTGGGGTTGGGGGCCCCACCACCATCACATCCTCCACGCCAGAACTCAAACTCGCCTAGGGCACCAAATAAGCCAGAACCGGCCCTGTCTCACCTGGTGATGATCTGAAAGTCTCTCTTTGTTTCTGCACCTTCATCTTCCTCTGCTCTGCTCTTCTCTTTTCTTCCTTCTTCTTCTTTGTCAGTGTAATCAGCATGTTGTTATCAATGTCAAAGTGATGGCCACTGTTCACTGTCACCATTTCTTCTATCTTCTCTAGCAGCTCTGTCACCTGGCCACCATCACTCTTATTGTTGTCTAAAACATGGTACCTGTTCCCACATTTCTCCACAACCCACTGCAGAGCCTCTCCTCCACTCTCAATGTGCTGCTCAATGCTTGTGTCTCCCAGCCAGTCCTCAGAGCTGAACAGCACCATAGTGTGATTCCAGACACTTTCACCCAGAAGCTCCAGGTGGTCCTGTACTGCTCTTCTGTATGCCACTGTGAATGGTCCATCCACCCTAATGACCAGGAGTACAGCATGAGGTCCTGGAGGACACAGAGACACACTGAGGACAATCTCTCGTTTATGATGTTTAGGAGTGTCCTCTACAATGTAGTTTACCCACCATCCTGGAGTCTCCACTACAGTGATGTGTCTCCCTGCTGTTTCTCCTTCTCTCCTCACACACTCAGCTGTTCTTCCTGCAGTCTGGAACTCCTGTCTGCCCAGGATGGTGTTTCCACATGAACTCCTCCCTGCAGCTCTGTTTCCCAGCAGCACAATCCTCATGTCTGAGATGTGGGGAACACCTCCTGGAAACAGAAACAAAGACATTCTCAAAAATATGAATACGTTCTTTCAGATTTACAAACTATTGTCTGGTGTGTGTGGAATGGATCCTGCATGTCAGTCATCAGTGTGTGTGTGAGTGTGTGTGTGTGTGTGTGTGTGTGTGTGTGTGTGTGTGTGTGTGTGTGTGTGTGTGTGTGTGTGTGTGTGTGTCAAGTCAAGTCAAGTCAAGTCAAATCAACTATTTATATAGCGCATTTCATACACATGTGCAACTCAATGTGCTTTACATATACAAAGAACCTTTAAAAGTATTTAAAAGCTAACGAAGATTTCATATACAAAGAGCCTTTAAAAGTATTTAAAAGCCAAGGAAGATTTCAAACATTAAGATAAAACATATGATAAAAAGAAAATGGAAATAAATAAATAAAAACACAATTTAAGCTAAGTGGGAAGAAAAAGCGCTACAGTAAAACATATGGTAGAATTAAAATTAAAATAAATACATAAAATTAAGGTTACAGGTAGGCATCTGCAAAAAACTTCGTCTTGAGTCTAGATTTAAAACTTGCAACAGATGGTGCATTTTTTATATCATCAGGAAGATGGTTCCAAAGCTTTGCAGCATAGAAGCTAAAAGCTGCCTCACCACACTTTGTTTTGACTCTAGGCATTACCAGCAAATTCTTCTCAGTTGACCTTAGTGACCTATTTGGTGCATAGAGCTGAAACATATCCAGCAGATAGGTGGGTCCCATTCCATTTAGTGATTTGAACACGAGAAGCAGTGCCTTAAAATCAATTCTGTAACTTACTGGGAGCCAATGCAGTGATCTCAAGATTGGAGTAATGTGGTCAAACTTCCTTGTTTTAGTAAGTACCCTTGCTGCTGCATTCTGGATTAATTGAAGCTGTTTGATGGTCTTTTTGGGGAGGCCTGTAAAAAGACTATTGCAGTAGTCAAGCTTACTAAAAATGAAGGCATGTATTAGCTTCTCCAAATCATGCTTTAACATTAGGCTTCTAAATTTAGAAACATTCTTTACGTGGTAAAATGCAGACTTAGTAATGGCTTTAATGTGACTGGTGAAGCTTAGTTCACTGTCAATAAGGACGCTAAGGTTTTTAACCGTGTCCTTTGTTTTCAGCCCCTTGGTTTCAAGGGCAGTAGCAATCTTTAGTCTCTCCTCCTTTTTCCCAAATATAATAACTTCAGTGTTGTCCGTGTTTAGCTGGAGGAAATTGTGGGACATCCAATTGTTAATTTGGTCAACGCAATGATAGAGTGATTCAAGGGGGGTGTAGTCATTGGGGGACATGGATAAATAAAGTTGGGTATCATCCGCATAGCAATGGTAATGTATTGAGTTATTCATGATAATATGTCCCAGTGTGTGTGTGTGTGTGTGTGTGTGTGTGTGTGTGTGTGTGTGTGTGTGTGTGTGTGTGTGTGTGTGTGTGTGTGTGTGTGTGTGGAACACCTCCTGGAAACAGAAACAAAGACATTCATGTGTGTGTGTGTGTGTGTGTGTGTGTGTGTGTGTGTGTGTGTGTGTGTGTGTGTGTGTGTGTGTGTGTGTGTGTGTGTGTGTATGTGTGTGTGCGTGCGTATGTGTGTGTGTGTGTGTGTGTCTGTGTGTGTGCGTGCGTGTGTGCGTGCGCTTGCGTGTGTGTGTGTGTGTGTGTGTGTGTGCCAGTGTTAATTTTGTTAGCTTTTTTTGATTTAGTCGTAGTCTTAGTCACAGTGACGAAAATCAATTTTAGTCTTAGTCATATTTTAGTCATTGCCCTCCCAATTTAGTCTTAGTCTAAATGACATCAATCAAAAAAGATTGATTATTTTAGTCATAGTCATGGTTGAAGAAATTAACACTGGTGTGTAGGGCTTGGCTGGATGTGTGTGTGTGTGTGTGTGTGTGTGTGTGTGTGTGTGTGTGTGTGTGTGTGTGTGTGTGTGTGTGTGTGTGTGTGTGTGTGTGTGTGTGTGTGTGTGTGTGTGTGTGTGTGTGTGTGTGTGTGTAACGGCTGCCCCGCTTACAAAGGACTATACATCGCACGGCACGACCGCATTGTAGCGCTGACCTTAAAAGAACTGCGCAATGCAAACAACTTCCCTTCAATCCATTCTGGACGTGTTGCAGTGGACTGGTTTTCCCTAACAAATGATCAGTGTGATACATTGGGGGATGTCATCAATCATTCACCCAATACACCTGGTCTGACATTAGTCAGTGAACAGAATGAATCCATTATTAGAAATTGGTTGTTGTTTTGACAGCTATGGAAACGTGCTTTTCCTCCAAAATATTGAAATACCAACCATTGTGTAATGCATTAAACAACTGTGGCTATTCCTGTAAAACCATAACATTAATCTTTGGCAGTTTAGGCCATGTACATAAAATGTGTGTGCGTGGCTTACAGATCTGTGGACTCCCTAAACAACAGGCAAAAAGACTGACCAAATTCTGCTCAGTATCCAGCATAATCGGGAGCCTCTTCATCTGGAGACGGAGGTGCCACATGTATCCTTAAGACACTCAGTGCGCAGTTTCTTTTAGTTTTGTGTAAACTCCTATAAAATTTGGCTTGTGCTATGATAAATGTCTATCTGTCAATCCAAATAAAGAAGTAAACTGTGTGTGTGTGTGTGTGTGTAGAGTTTGGCTGAATGTGTGTGTGTGTGTGTGTGTGTGTGTGTGTGTGTGTGTGTGTGTGTGTGTGTGTGTGTGTGTGTGTGTGTGTGTGTGTGTGTGTGTGTGTGTGTGTGTAGAGTTTGGCTGAATGTGCGTGTGCGTGTGCGTGTGCGTGTGCGTGTGCGTGTGCGTGTGCGTGTGCGTGTGCGTGTGCGTGTGTGTGTGTTTGTGTGTGTGTGTGTAGGTCTTTTCTGACTGTGTGTGTACAGCCCTTACCAGAAGTTTTGTCGCCAATCCATGTTGTGGGAATAACTGCTAATAATCTGACTTTCAATTCATCACTTGACCTCAGAAGTCAATCATATGAAAGCTACAACCCTTCCAAATGAAGTTTAATGTACAAAAATAAATTGCTGCACAGAGGAAAGATCAATCATTTAATGAAAACAGAAAGGGCAGATTTGGGCAAGACAAAAGTTTTGTCGCCTATAGAAAATAATGTGAAAATGAGCTGATAAGTCACTTCAAATACACAGATCAGGTGTCATACTTACATTAATCAAGTTAACATATTTGCATTCATAGAGCAATTCAACTATATATTCATGATTTTCAATGAAAACAGCCATTCAACACCAGCAGCACTCATGCATCCCCATAAGAGCTGTATCTCTACCATGTTTCACTTTAGGCATCATGAGTGATTCTACGTTTCGAGTGCATGTTGCTCCTGGTACAATGGCATTACTAAACAGCTTAAAAATAAGCTCCAGACCTCACAAAATAAATTAGTAAGGACCATCTTGGGACTGCACCCTAGAACTCACCTTGATCCTCACCACTTTAAACGTTTGGGTTGGTTAAGAGTTGAGGACAGAGTCTCTCAAATAGAGCTGAGTATGGTGCACAAAATTGTAAATGGGCATGTCCCTAAATACGTCAGAGTGAGGAATGTCCACAATTACTCCACTAGGGGGAGTTCCACAGATTTTGTTCCCCCAAGAGTCAATACCAAAATAGGGAAGGACTCATTTTTATAATGTTGCATCTAGCTTGTGGAATACAGTGAGTCCAATATGTATTTGATCCCTTGCTGATTTTGCTGGTTTGCCCACTAATAAAGACATGATCAGTCTATACATTTATGATAATATGTATTCAAACATGGAGAGACAGAATATCAAAAAGAAATTCCAGAAAATAACTTAAAATAATATATTTTAATTTATTTGTATTTAATTTAGGGAAATAAGTATTTGACCCCTCTAGCTAAAGAAGATAAAGTGCTTTGTTACAAAGCCCTAGTTGTCTAGCACTGAGGTCAGATGCTTCTTTTAGTTGATGACAATGTTTGTTCATATAGTAGAAACGATTTTTGCCCGTTTTTCTTTGCAGTTTATCTCTAAAACATTAATAGTTTGTGGCTGTAGCTTGGCAAATGGGAGGTTCAGTTCCCTCCATAGAATTACTATAGGGTCAATATTTGGAGACTGTCTCGGCCACTTCATGACACTAATATGCTTCTTATTGAGCCACTCCTTCGTTGCTTTGACTGTATGTTGTGTATTATTGTCATAATGGGAGATCCAAAAATGGCCCACCCTTCAGTGTAGTGGTGGAGGGAAGGACGTTTGCACTCAGGATTGCACATTACATGTCTCCCTCCATCCATTCGTTGACGATGTGAAGTTGTCCTGTGCCTTTGCCAGACAAACACCCTCAAACCATAATGATACCACTTTCATGCATGATGGTGAGGATGGTGTTCTTGGGATCATAGACAGCAGCTCTCTTTCTCAAAACACATTGAATTGTGTTAATGCCAAACAGCTTGATTTTGGTTTCATCTGACTACAGCACCTCCTTATCATATCCTAAACCAGTCTGATGTCCGTTGGCAAACCTCAGTTGGGACTGCACAGGTTCCTTCTGAAGTAGAGGTACCATGTGTGCACTACAGGATTTTAAACCTCTGTGGCATTAAGTGCTACCAGTAGTTTTCCCAGTGATTTTGGTCCCAGTAACTTTGATATCATTGCCTAGTTCATCCCGTACAGGTATAGGGTGCTTTCTTTCTGTTCTCATGATTATCAAATCCTTACAAAAGGTCAAATCTTGTATAGAACCCCAGACAAGCTGATGAATAGTCATTTTGTATTCCTCACATTTTGGAAGAAATGCATCAACAGTTGGGTCATTAATACCCAGTCTCTTTCTTGTGGCTTTGCAGCCCATTTAATCTTTGTTCAGGTCTAATATCTTTTCGGTGATATCATTTAACCGCTCTGTGGTCTGTCCCATGCTGGTGAGGTTGGAGTGTGACTGATTCACTCATACTATGGACTGATTCTGCTGATTCAATGTGTCTTTTATGCATGTTAGTATGTACAGGTGTCTTTAATTCAGATGACAAGTTGATCGGAAGTCCCCATCTGGTCTGTGGGCCTGGAACTGTTATCAGTTGGCAGGGGATCAAATACTTATTTTGCTCGATGAAATGGAAATAAATTAATATATATTCTCTTAAGTTAATTTCTGGATTTTCTTTTTGATATTCTGTCTCTCCATATTAGAATACATATTATCATACATTTATAGACTGATCATGTCTTTATTAGTGGGCAAACCAGCAAAATCAGCAAGGGATCAAATACATATTGGACTCACTGTATGTTACCAGGTAATATTAAGATGGTCAATAGCCTAGGTGGTTTTAAATGGGCTTTTAAAAAAATGGTTTAGAGATCAGTCAGTGTAGTATATTACTTTAAGTGGAAAGAATATGTGTTATGTGTATGCTATGTATTTAATGTGTTATAGTTTTAGTTTGGTCCCAGTGCTACTCTTGTCATTTTAACAACTGCTGCCATTAACACCACTAAACACCAAGGACCACAATGGAAATAAGCTTTCGAGCTTTATTGTGCTATCCTGACTCTCTGTTTTTTTAATTTAAGTATGTGGTGCGGTTTATATGAAACTCAATCATGTATTTATTTTATTTATATGAACTGAAGATGTCAAATAAAATCATTCATTCATTCATTCAACACCAGCAGCACTCATGCATCCCCATAAGAGCTGTATTTCTACCATGTTTCACTTTAGGCATCATGAGTGATTCTACGTTTCGAGTGTGCTTTTGGCAAACACAAAATTATCAGCATTTTTTTTTCAAATAAATGAACTAGATGTTTCCGTAGTGTATACATTTAAGTTTCCAAACAAACAAATTGCCAAACTTAATCTTGTTTTAAGCTTAAGGTTAATCTTATGAAAGTGAACATTTCGTTGATTATTTTGTCAACAGTGTTATAGACAAATATGCAATTTCAAACATATAAAAAATACTACACAGTTGAAACATCATACGTTTGAAAGTGCTTATGTCCCTTAACAATGATGCTGTTGTCATCAATCTGTGAAATTGGTATGGAATATGTGATTCTTGAGCTTCATAAGTAGGATTTTATGATTCACTGTGATACAGACTGACACTTTTTTCATTGTAAATCCCTGTAAAGTCTGATTTAAATTTCGTCACCCTCCTTACACAAGACTTCTCTCTCCAGAGATAATCCCAAGTATCTGTTCTTGGGATTTTTCCAACACGTAAAAAATCAATAGCACATTCACAAAAACACTTTCAAAACAGTCAACTGTGTTACTCAACTGCGTTACGGTCAACAGTGCAGGGTAACAAGTCGGCACTTTTTTAGGAGAAAAAACAGAGCAGACAAACCCATCTCCCTAAAACACAAACTATTTTGTTTGTTTGTCTATCAATATGGAGATAAATGGGCAAAAACATACTCCTCCTCAACTGTCATAGCTGATGCGTAACACAATTGATGGTGACACAGCTTGACATTTCAGTCATTTTCATGGTGTTGTGCTAACTGAAGACCTCAGAACTTCCACCAAAACACCTTAATCAATTCAAGTCTTTGTACGCTTTATCTGTGTTTTTCTACTTTTGATTTCTAATTCAGGTTCTTATGATTATGTTGAGAACACAGTTGACAGGCAATTTTCCCGCTCTAAGACCATAAAAAATAATGGATTAAATTATGGAAGAGGTGAACTCAAAATTTACCAAACAGTTTTCACATCGCCACCCAAAGAGGTAATGTCATTTTATGGGATTGGTCATAGGACTTAAGACCAAACCCTTACTAATTTATGGTGGGGGTTTCAGTGTATGACACGGTTGACACAGTTTTCTCAGACGCACACAAAATGGCCAATTTAATGCAGAATGAAAAGCACTATAGACTTTTTAACAGTATTGTCATATTGTGATAACTACCGTGAATCAACATTTGCAAGGATTTTGGTCAAAACAAGTTTTTTTTACATGCTAATATAAAGACTGAATCTGACATTTGGAAAACGGGGACGGCATGAAAACGTCCAAAACCAGTATTAAATATTCATTCTTGCAGAGGAAAATAATGTTATGTCTTCACATTCTGTATTATATGAAAGATAAAGGTGTGCTAATGTCCAAAACATCATTGAATGCAGTTAATAGTTAGTGGAATTGGCAAATAATGTCCATGAACCTAAAAGCGCACTCGAATCGTAGAATCACTGTCATACATTTTTCTTCGTATTCTTCATCTCCATCACCATACAGATTTGATGCTATCAGTTCTAAAAAGATTGATCTTAGCGCTAAACCATACGTTTTGGCACCTGGAAAAAATTGGACACTACAGCTGCATTTTGTGTCATGGGAAATAATAACCAGTTTCGATTTCTTCTTCCTTAGATAAATGTGGTGAACTTAAATAACAACTATCTATAACCATGCTCAAAACCTAACCTAAACCAAAACCTAAACACAACAGTCTTGTTGTCAAGTCTTGACGCTTGGGTACAAGATTGGCCAGCCCAGTCACCAGACATGAACATGAACATTGAACATGTCTAGGATGAAAGAGGACGCCTGGAAGATAAAACCAAAACATCTGAATAAACTCAGGGAGGCATGCAAGACTGCTTTCTAGGCAATTCCAAATGATTTCATCAACAAATTGTATGTGTATTTGCTGAAACTCATGGATATAGTCCCCATACAAGAAATTAATTTCGATCTTACAGCACCAGAGTTTAATTTTCTGATGTTATATAACATATTTTGGTGGATAAAAGTGATTTATCACATTATTTTCTGCAGACGACAACACTTTTGTCTTGCCAAAATCTGTCCTTTCTATGTTCAGTAAATGATAAATCTTTCTTCAGTGCAACAAATTTATTTTTGTACATCAAACCTTATTTGGGAGGGTTTTAGCTTTAATATGAGTGACTTCTGAAGCCAATTGATTACAGTTTTTGTCGATTGCTTACACACAATTTCTGGAATCATTTTTCGAATTCTCAGAACTCTACACACAAATCCAGAAAACACACCCAACAGACAAAACCCCTCACTACCCCTAAAAAAGACTGTCTTGTCTCAAACTCTTATCTACTCTCCTCTAAAAAGGCAACTTTGTTCTCAAAATACAAACACAAGCATCATTCTAGTCCACACTCATGTGAACCATTGAACACTATAATATGCATAAGGTAAAACTCTATACTCAGCTTGATGCACAGTAGACCTTATTTTGTTCAGTGTTTCACTTACTAAAGAGGGTATCTTTCTGTTGTAAAATACTGAACTCTTGTTTTTAGACTCAGCATACACAAATGTGTGGCAAAAAAATATATTTTATAGATTTTCCTGACATAAAAAATGGCACTATTTTGCTGTAAAATATTGGGTAACCACATGAAAGGGATCTCTTGAATTACATATTTTAGAGTTGATAAAAAACTAAACAAAAAAACCCCAGGAATTTTCATCATGGAAGTTGTGCCTAATCCAGATAATTGTGTGTAGCGTTTTGAAAAGAGTATGTTTTAAAACTGAAAAGAGAGTGTAAAGAAGGTGTGTGTGTGTGTGTGTGTGTGTGTGTGTGTGTGTGCGTGTGTGTGTGTGTGTGTGTGTGTGTGTGTGTGTGTGTGTGTGTGTGTGTAGGTCTTAGGTGACTGTGTGGCCCAGCTGGAGGTCTGGCTCTTTAGGAATTCGAGACGATTCGTCTAATGAATTGTTGAGAGGGGACCATTCGAACAAAACGTTGGACCATTCGTAGAAGGCATGGGGCGTTTCGTGCAGTACCTGAGGATTTTTCGTAGAAGACCTAAGGACGTTACGTTCAACCCATGCAGACCTTTCGTGTAACTGGGCAGACGTTTAGTTTAGTCTGCCTATTTTATTAGCCTATTATTTTTATATTTTATCAAACTTGTGTGCCTACCACCACAATGCAATGAAAACAAAAATCGAACCATGTAGAAAGTGCCTGCGTGCGTCTCTATTTTTTTTTTAAATTAATTTTTCATTTTAGTTCAGGCTGCTTTTTTATCATTAGGCCTATTTTATAGCCTATTTTATAAATATACTATATCGTAACGGACTGCCTCTGCCTCCTCCGGAGTGAGATAGCAGCGTTACCCCCTGTGCACTACATGTGCTGTCTATAAAATGGGGTTAATTTCAAATGGCGGGTGAGACTGTCAGGAAGCAACAAGCCGAGAGAGCAAGAGAGAGGGAACCATGAAGTGTGCGCCGAGAAGATCACCATTCGCAAGAATCGCTAAAGCCAGACATTGATGTGAGCTGTTCCAAATTGAGACCAAGCGCACAAGTCTGCAAACAAGGGTTTTGCAAAAGTGCACTACTAAAAATAAGACAAGATATTCGTTGTGATGATCTGAGTTATTTCTAATGTGTTGGTCACTGATTTGTATTCATTTTTGGAAAGGTAACGGCAGTCTTATTGCTGCCTGACTGGCGCCCATCTCATAACTTAAAACTACAGTCGGTTGCACCGCTACAATATCGACGAAATGTTTTAAAATGTAGGCCTACAACAGTAATTTAAAGGTAAGGGATAATGTATTGTCCACACGCAGTGGTGTAGTCTACGTAGAACGCAGGTATACGGAGTATACCCACTTCTAAATTTTAGGGGATTCAGTATACCCACTTAAAATTGATTGATCCATTATTTAGAATGGCATAAATATATACAGAATACCCACTTCAAAAAATGCCAGAATATACAGTATACCCACTTCAAGAAAGTAGACTACACCGCTGTCCACACGTGACTATAAGAAAATATTTTCCTACGGGGCGAATAACACCCCCGATGCCGAAGGCGGAGTGCTGTTATTCCGCTTCGAAGGAAATATATTTTCCGTAGTCACGTGTGGACAATACATTATCCCGCTTATGCCGCCTTTACCAACATTAGAAAGCATCCATAGTTAACCAGTAGTTTATAGTAACAGGTTTATTGCCATTTTATAGCGTGCGCAAAGAAAGACAGTTCATGGAACGCTCATAATTTAAAAAGAAAGAAAGGAGTAGCACACTGGAGCTGAATGCAGAATCAAAAACTGTATTAAACAAAGCCGAAAAAGTAAATAAAACCGACAGACAGGGGACAAACGATTCGGGTCTAGCCCATCATCTTCCTTTTCTTCCTTTTCATTATACTGCTCTTGGAATTATGCACCGAGCAATACGCTCAGGATATGACATTGGCGCGGACGCCACCCCACCATTACGCGCATAATTTAAGGTGTGTGATCTCATGTCGACCTACGTCACTGCGCACTACATGCCGTTCCCTATATAATGTGTGAACGAAATAAAACCATTCTCTTTCCGGTTTCCAATAACTGATGTGAGCGTGTCATGTTTCATCCTGGAGCATTATATTTACAAAGTTTAAGTAAAGTGAAATGGCTGCGCCAACAGGTTATGGGCCCAGGCATCATGATGTAGGGAGTAGGTGGAGTAGATTATGCTTCAACGGAGATGAACGAAATTACGAACTTTGGGAGACCAAGTTTCTCGGTCACCTGCGTTTGCTTGGGCTAAAGGACACCATCTTGAACGAGCCCGCCTCGGACGACGAAGAAGACGAGGGCAACATCGAAGACGACATAAAGAAAAATGAAGAGGTATATGCAGAAATGATACAGTTCTTGGACGACAAAAGCCTCTCGCTTGTGATGAGAGATGCTACGGACAATGGAAGAAAGGCTCTGGCAATACTGAGAGACTACTACGCGGGTAAGGGCAAGCCAAGAGTGGTTAGCCTGTACACCGAGCTAACGTCCCTGCAGAAAAGTGCAGATGAAAGTGTAACGGACTACATCATTAGGGCAGAAACGGCGATAACAGCACTTCAAAATGCTGAAGAAAGATTGAGTGACGGACTGTTGATTGCCATGATACTAAAAGGACTACCCGAGTCTTACAAGCCGTTTACGATCCACATTACACAAGGTGACGAACATGTGACTTTTGCTGACTTTAAAACCAAACTGAGGAGCTTCGAAGACACAGAGAAGTATCGTGCAAGCTCGGATGACAACGTGATGAAGGCGAGTGCCGCAGCACGAGGGAGAGAGATCGCCAGAGGGGCCGACATTGTCTGCTACAACTGCGGGGTGAAGGGACACATGTCCAGAGCGTGTCCAAAAGACCCACAGGAGAAGCAATGGTGCCGGCATTGCAGAAGTGCGTCGCATAAAGAATCGCAGTGCCGTCGCAGAAGAAAAGACGACGTGAAACAGGTGACTGACGAACGAAGTGAGGAGCACGCATACTTATTCCAAGCGAGCCACCGCCAGGCAGGCGGATTGAGACATGGAGGGCTGATGGTCGACACCGGAGCAACGTCGCACATTATCACAGACATCAGAAAGTTCAGAAAATTCGACCCCACATTCCAACCCGAGAAGAACTTCATTGAATTGGCGGACGGCACCAGAGCCAACGGCGTGGCACTCAAGAGGGGCAACGCGGAGGTGAGCCTGGTGAGTCGAGAGGGGGAGACGGTGAAAGCCACACTGAGAGACGCGCTGTTCATCCCGACCTACCCCCAAGATATCTTCTCGGTGAAAGCGGCAACAGCCAACGGAGCTTCAATCAAGTTTCAGCAAGGTCATGATGAACTCGTTCATCAGAGTGGTACTGAGTTCGACATAGTTGAACACAACAGACTGTACTACTTGGACACTGTGAGCAATGAAGATAATGATGGTGATTTTTGCAATGGTTGTTATGACATTCAGACTTGGCACGAAATTCTAGGTCACTGCAATTATGACGATGGTTCCAAGTTGCAAGATGTGGTAGAGGGAATGCAGATAAAGGGAAAGTTTGATAAATCCAAATTGAGCTGTGAAACCTGCACAAAGGGTAAATTTGTGCAAAGCAGGAACAGAGAACCTGATAGCTGTGCAAAAGAACCACTTGAGCTAATTCACACAGATTTAGCTGGTCCAGTTGACCCAGTAGCAAAAGATGGATTCAAATATGCTTTAGCTTTTACAGACGACTATTCAAGCACAGTGTTTGTGTATTTCCTGAAAGCTAAGAGTGACACCAAAAAGGCCACAGAGCGGTTACTTGCCGATATATCCCCATATGGGAGAGTGAAGTGCATTCGATCGGATAATGGCACGGAATACACAGGACAGGATTTCCAATCTTTGCTGTCAAAAAATAGCATTAGACACGAAACCTCTGCACCGTACTCGCCACATCAAAATGGCACGGCAGAGAGGAATTGGCGTACACTTTTTGATATGGCGAGATGCATGTTGATTGAGAGCAACTTGCCCAAAGAGCTCTGGACATATGCCGTGATGACTGCTGCAGTAATACGCAACAGGTGCTTTAGCAACAGGACAAAACAAACCCCATATTACTTGCTTACAGGGAAGAAACCAAATTTATCTCGGATGAGACTATTTGGATCGGTGTGCTATGCATACAAACATGACAAGAAGAAATTAGACTCGAGATGTGAAAAGGGACTGTTTGTAGGTTATGACAAGAATAGCCCCTCATATCTAGTCTACTATCCCAACACACGGAAAGTTTTCAAACATCGATTGGTGAAGTTTACATTACAAAGAGTGGAATAGAGAAAGAAACCCAGACAGACACAGAGACGAATGATTTTACTGAGAGAAGATACGCGTCACCCAGGGCCAGTGATGATGCGGCTAGGCAGGAGGCAGAGAGATCAGAAGATTCCCAAGGAACTTCTGATAGTGTAGATACACCTGAAGAGATCCAAATAGAAGAGGCTGAGACACGGAGAGATAAAGAGAGCACCACAGTATCTCTCAGAGTACGTCACGGATACTCAGTCAAATGATTAGGTGTCAATTGTCAATCAGTGTTAATTTTTGTTACAGGATGTGTGATGTGCCACAAACATTCAAGGAGGCTATGAGTTCACCAAAGGCTGAGGTTTGGGCTAAAGCCAGTGATGGTACAAGAAGGAGATACCCTGAACTCCGCCCACACAATGTAAATGGATGTGCTCAAGTTTGGGTCTCCTAAGGGGGCGTTGTCCCCCCTTCTTCTTCTCTTACTGTTGCGTTTGGTGGCAGCTGACAAGGGTTGCGTATTACCGCCATCCAAAGGGCTGAGGTGGGATTCGTAGTCTGTGAAGAGGCGTGGCGGAGACGGATGGGATGGGACGCGTCGCTCATGGTAACTGTCTGCCCTATAGTAGGCTAATCCCAGTTGACATTCACGTTGTTTTCATTGTACATTTATTGTAATATCCTGTCATATATATATATATATATATAGGCCTAGTATTTATTTATTTGTGCATGGAAGTCCTTGTATTGTGCACAACCCTTCCAGGTGCAAGGCAGAAAAACTTGATCAATACGAAAAGTTCATTTAACATCGCACACTGGATACTTCTTTTGTATTTTTTCCCCTGAGCGAGCAACGCGTTTCGCACAGTGCGTCTTCAGATTAGCTCTTATCCCAGTGCGTCTTCGGGAACCTGAAGACGCACCGGGCGAAACGCGTGCTTTGAAGAGGGGGGGGAGAACAGTAGGGCCTAGGCCTACACAGTGTGCGGTGTTTAATGCACTTTTCGTATTTTGGTTTGTTTATGCAACTCCAGGTAGATATCAGTTGCTTGCAGTTGCAGTTGTCAGTGAAGCCACATTAGTTGTCCCCTTTTTTGGCTAGGCAGTGAGGAAATAGGCCTATTCGCGAGAAGTCTGTAACACTTTACATGGGACACCATGTGTATGAAATAGCCTACTAAAGAGATGTCAAGGCTATAACCTAGGCCTACAATTTGAAACGGTGATGACATTTAAAACCGAGTCAAACGGCCATAGACAGCATTGTAATGAAGGGTGTCGTAACGGCAGCTGGAAAGAGATGGAACTTTAATTTCACGACGACATTCTGGCTTCAAACTCGCCCTGGCCGCTTCCCTATTTAACTTTAGGACTAAAATTATTCAACCGTTTCCACAGCAACGACCAAACTAATCACAGTTCCTGCAGCAGTAAAGCCAGGACAAGTGTGAGCGAAATCAGCACAACAGTAGGCCTATAAAGGAATAATAAACAGTAACGGAAATACCGTGACCTGAAAAGTGCGCGGAATTGGGAGCCTTTTGTCGGTGAATTGCGCTGAAGCTAGCCTAGGCCTACATTGTGAACATGCTGGACGTTATCGCCAAATTACGATAGAAAGAGCAACCAATGTTATGTAATATTGCTAATTACCTCATCTACACAGTTGCTGCTACCCCAAAATATACGATGGCATAGGCCTAATTAAATAGTAGCCTATGTGAAACACACCTGTGTTCCGTCTTTGGATGATGTGCAATGAATAAGACACACAACACAAACCTATTTCACCCCTTTGTTTTATTTCAAGGTGGAAGTGTCGAGGAGGACACACGTCAATTTGCATTTTGACATCCGAAATCTGAACTGTCATCCAAGGATTCAATCCCACAAATGCACTCTAGAGGCGTAATTCACTCTCAAACTCGGATGGTCTCCTAAAGGGGCGTTCACCTGACGTCAACGGGATACCGGAAAACAACGAGCCTGACTTATCTCCTTCTTGTACCATCACTGCTAAAGCCATGCAGGAGGAAATTGAGTCTTTAAAGGAAAATGATACATTCACCCTCACCATCCTACCAGAGGGTAAACATGAAGTGGGGGCAGATGGGTTTATGCCATTAAGTCTAATGCAGATCAGTCAGAAACCTATAAGGCCAGGTATGTAGCCAAGGGTTACATTCAGGTGATGGGTATAGACTACAAGGAAACGTTTTCTCCTACCGCCAACTTAACGTCTGTTAGGATCCTGATGCAAATGGCCACACAATATGATCTTGAATTGCATCAGATGGATGTCAAGACCGCATACCTGCATGCGCCTATAGATTGTGACGTGTACATGGAACAACCAGAGGGATTTGAAGTGAAATCTGACACAAGTGAAAAATTGGTCTGTAAACTTAACAAGTCACTATATGGTTTGAAACAATCCGGTAGGAACTGGAACAAAATGCTTAGTGATTACTTGACTAAAAATGAATTTGTGCAAAATCCTGCCGACCACTGTGTGTATACCAAACAAGCTGGAAAAGAGAGAGCAATACTGGTCATTTGGGTAGATGATTTACTTATTGCCGCCAGTAATGATGAATTACTGAATGATGTGAAGAAAACACTTGCTATGAAGTTTAACATGAAGGATCTAGGAAAATTGAGACATTTCTTAGGAATTGATTTCAAACAGAAAGATGGAATGGTGAAAATGAATCAGACAAGGTACATATCAAAGGTACTCGAGCGATTTGGGATGTCACAGTGTAAACCAAGGTCAACCCCCTGTGAACAGAAAATTGAACATGACAGTGATGCTGATCCTGTTGATGCCAAAACATACCGTGAAGTTGTAGGCAGTCTGATTTACATAATGACATGTACAAGACCTGATTTAAGCTGGGTTGTGAGTAAGTTGTCACAACATTTGTCTGAGCCAAATGAACAACATTGGTTGACTGCAAAACATGTGATGAGGTACCTGAAAGGTACACTGGATCGTGAATTATGTTACAAGAAAAGTGAGACAAGCCTGAAACTTGTAGCATATAGTGATTCTGATTGGGCTGCAGATTTGAATGATAGCAGAAGCACAACAGGCTATTGCTTTAGCCTAACTGATGAAGGTCCACTGATTTCATGGAAATCTAAAACGCAGGCTACAGTTGCTTTGTCTTCTTGCGAAGCAGAATACATGGCGTTGGCTGCGACCTCGCAAGAGACTTTGTATCTTATACAATTGATGAATGGAATTGAGAAAGATGGTCAATATGCACCAGTGAAAATATTTGAGGATAATCAGGGAACAATCGCCTTGTCAAAGGACCCGGTTTGTCGCCAAAGATGTAAACATATTGACATCCGGTACCATTTTGTCCGTGAAGCTGTCAATGATGGAAAAATTGTGATTGAATACTGTCCCACTGTGAGTATGGTGGCAGACGCCATGACTAAGCCAATGACACAGTTCAAAATGAAAACATTTGTGAAATTTATGTTTGGTGACTGAAGGTGTGAATTTCATTCATAAGGAAAAGGACAATAACATGTTTGTTTATTAGTTGGTGTTTACGGTTTTATTTTTGGTTATTTTCTGATATTTTTGTTGCCGTTTTATATTTTATGTTTTTTTTTATTCATTAGGCCTATCTGAAAGGACTTGAGATCAAGTGGGGGTGTTAAGGTGTGTGATCTCATGTCGACCTACGTCACTGCGCACTACATGCCGTTCCCTATATAATGTGTGAACGAAATAAAACCATTCTCTTTCCGGTTTCCAATAACTGATGTGAGCGTGTCATGTTTCATCCCGGAGCATTATATTTACAAAGTTTAAGTAAAGTGAAATGGCTGCGCCAACAATGCTTTCCAAATGTAGGCTATTTACCGCTAGAGTTGAAAGTGAAACCATTCAAACTTTGCTTGAAAATGCATAACCGATCAACACCGTGGGTCTAGTTGGATGAGTTCAAATGCATACCTACATCTTCCGCGAGAGCAATCTCTTTTAGAGGTCTACAGTGTTGTAGCTATGCTCCAGAGTCCAGAGACCTCACACTTATTTGCAGGCTAGGCGAAGAACAACCGTCGCTCCCTTTTTTTAGTCGACACTTACAAAGAACCGTTTTTCAAGGGTCAATAGGCTAGACTATGTAGCCTACTCAATATAATTCTTAAAGAGGTAGGCTAGGTCACTAAGTCAGGAGAGTAATTGGGGACAATCTAACTTACTGCGCCTTAGTCCAGACATCTTCCGTAGGCCCTACTTTTGGTAGGCTATCTCCAAAGCCAAAGTTGGCCCAAAGTGAAAACCAGCGCCCCCCATTGGTTTCTTCCTGTTTCCAGAGTTAGGTTTCATGAAGGGGAGCCTAGGCTAGGCTACTTCTAGTTCTTGGGGACCAGGTTTCAACAGAAGAGAAAAAATTGACGGGTGATTTTTTTTAACAGGCGCCTGCTGAAATATACGCAGCCTCTAACATCAAAGGTTTAAGCAAATTGGTAGCCTAATGAAAAATGATAAATACATAAATAATAATAATAATAATAAATTATTACAAATGTTAGGGTGCACAGTAAATTCTGCAGCGCTCATTTAACACTTAGAGAGTTTATTTGACGTCATTTGGACTTAAATGAACTCTCTAAGTGTTGAATTAACACCACAACATTTACTGTGCACATACACTGAAAAAAGAGGGAATGGCGGGTCTTTGAATTAACCTATATAAAGTAAATAGATGCAAAACAATTCATTAACATTCCTTGAGTAAACATGATTTCATCAAATAAGGATAATGTGTTCTTGGAGACTGCTGAATTTGCATGTTTCTAATGCTTTGAATGAACATGATTAAGTTGTGTCTGGGGTGGCCTCCAGTCCTGAGGTGGCGCTAGTGCACCACTTTCTAAGACAAGAAGAAGCCGGAAAGTTTCTAAGCCAGAGAGCCGGAGGAGGCGGAATGGCTGAACGAAGTGGAGGTGGTGAGCCGTGTAGCAACCCAATGTAAGTAGGCGGCTGGATGTGAGTGCCCGGATATCCGCCCGAGTATTTGCATGCATTTGCATTCATTTCCACCATCAGGAATGCTTTGCGGTACCACAGCTACCCTATGTGTGTCGCCTGACTGTCCCTTCTATAATATGATTGTAGCCTACCGTAACAACTCGGCCTCGGCCCCCGCCGCAAATATCCACCACACCACCACGGGTCCTCTGGTGTTGTGACCGTTTAGGATCTTTTTTTCAATACTTCCAATACTTGCACAATACTTGCACATCCAATACTTGCACATTAAGAGTGACAATTCCATCATGGATGTTTAAACGATATGTGCGAATGCAGTCATGTTGAATTTAGGGTGGCCAAACCATGCCATGTCATGAAGAACGTGCATCACATTATTTAAACAGCTCGTGTAAACGGTTATCCTAAGTGCCCGTGCCTTTTTGGAGATCGGAGGCTTGATTAGCAATGGGAGAGAAATTAGTTGTGCGTGCGCACACGTCTGCACAATAGGCTGTCCACCTACTGGCTCCAATATTTCAGCGTCCCGCTTGATTCTGTACTGACACTTTTAAGTTTACGTAGCACAATCAAATGAATAGGCTATGTCTAAATTATAGGCTCTAGTCTCCAATGTGCCTAGTTTCACGTGTTCTTGGCATCAATCTGCACAATAGGCCTATGCGGCATAACTTTTCGAGGGCTACATTTAGACCGGGTAAAGTATCGAGCATGGTCTGTCCCTTCAATAATATTAAGAGTGTCCCGTAACAACTCGGTCTCGGCCCCCGCCGCAAGTATCCTCCACCACGAAGGTCCTCTGATGTTGTGACCGTTTTAGGATATTTTCATATAATACAGAAATAAGAGCGTGCGCGCGCGCCTCTGACTGTATCTAGACACGGAGGGAGAATGGCTCCAATATTTATTCAGCGCCCAGTTTAATTCTGCACTGACACTTTTAAATGTTATGCCCAGATATTCTTTTAACTTGTTGGATATCCTGATATTATGTTTCACTAATGTAAGGAGTAAAACTCAGAAACTTCCCGGGTGCTAGCTACATTTAGACTGGGTAAACTCGTGACTTTAAATTAATTATTAATTAATTAATTAATTAAATTAATGCCTTCCGAAACGGGCTATTCCAGTGTCTATTTTAGACTATAGCCTAGCCTTGTGCAAAACTTTTTATTTAACATTGCGAATGGGCAGGATGATTTGCTTAGACACGCACGTGCTTCAGAGCAGCTAGAACTGTGCAAGGTGACTGCTGCAGTTTTCAGCTCAGTCCTCCTGGATAATAAACACAAAATAATGCCGACGAGAAAGTAACGCCGTTATCTTTTGATGAATTCCCTTTGGGTGCCCGGTTGAGACAGTTTAATTTTCACACCCAAATCAATTCGGTTTTAAGTTATAATTTCATTGTATACTTTTTTATTATTATTTTGATGTCACAGGGTCTATTCCTTTGATTGGGAGATCAAGGAACTTTCTGGTGTCGCCGAAACGGCGATGTGCGGTGGGCTCTTTACGCACGGCACCTATGTCCCTCCTTCAGTCAGACTCAAATCGGACCGAAATCAAGTAGCTGAGGTTAAACTGTCGTAAATACACGACCGAACGCGAGTAGCTGAGGTAAAATAGACGTAAATACTCGGGCGGATATCCGGGCACTCACATCCAGCCGCCTACTTACATTGGGTTGCTACAAGGCGGTTGGCAACGACTGGACTGGGAATGGACTGGAGTTAGGTAGTGAAGTACCAGGAAGGGAGTTTGAGCCTATAGAGCTCGAAAGTGACGTCACTTCCCCCGATTTCATGGGACCTCAACGGCGTTTTTAGCCGAATATCGTAGCATGTAATCCAATGGCGGTATTAAAATGGCATTTCGATCCCCTTCGAGTTGTGCCACGAGCTCCATATATGTTGTTTCTGATATTTTTGCCTAATTTTTCGTATGAACCCCTAAACTTTTTAGAAAGCTGTGTTTCTTCACATTTTTCATGCCGACGGCCTCGGAACAAAACATTGATACTTCTGCTTGAATAATCTTTATCTATCCTCTTAAACAGCATATTTGGAGCCCAGCGCATATCATGACTGAGATCAGAATATATTTACTCGCTACCATGTTGTTAGATGGTCAACTGAGGTCCCGTGAAACGCGGAACTAAGGGGCGGGACTTTCGAGCTCTATTGAGGAGTCAGGTAGTAGCGGGAAATTTGATGGTATGTTGTCGACGGATGAGGAAGGGATTGGTGTGCGGAATAACCAAATTAAGCGGAAAATAGCAGGGAAAGAACAAGATGGTAGTGGTGACATGGGGAAGAGAACTAGAAAGGAACAGTCAGTAAGGGAGTACAAGGTGCTGGTGAAGTTGCTAAAAGAAGGGACTAACTTCGATGACTGGAGCCCGGCGTTGCTAACAGTTGCGTTACAGAAGGCGTTCGGAGAGGTGAGTGCTAAAAAGATCAGAAGTGGATTGTTGATGGTTTGTAAGGATGAGGAACAGCAAAAACGCGCAATTAAGGTTGGCAAACTAAATGGCTTTGAAATCAAGTGTACAGTGGCGTCTGAAAGGAGACTGGTTAAGGGGGTGATATCTGGCATTCCACTGTCTGAATCGGTTGATGTTATTAAAGAAAGCATAACCAATGTTAAAGTGAGAGAAGCTAAAAACCAAACGTGATGGGGCTTTGACTGACAGCCTTTCCATTGTCCTTACTTTTGACGAGCCAGAACTTCCTAGAAGAGTGTTGTTAGGATACATGAGCTATGATGTGAGGTTGTACATTCCACCACCTCTCCGGTGCTTCAAATGCCAAAGATTCGGACACATTGCTAATGACTGTAAAGGCAAGCAAAGATGCAGTAAGTGCGGTGGGGAGCATGATTATGGGAAGTGTGATACGAATGCTACAATGAAGTGCTGTAATTGTGGCGGTGAGCACAGCGCGGCGTATAGAGGTTGTGAAGTCAGTAAGAGAATGCAAGAAGTACAGCGGGTTAAAGTTACTCAAGGTGTATCGTACGCAGAAGCGGTTAGGTCGGTGGAGAAGGTTAAGGTTGTAGCAAACTCAAGTGTGCCAAATGAAGGAGGGGAGGAACAGAAGAAGAGTGTGCCGCCGGTGGATGATGGCACTATGGTTGTTTCAGAGACGAACTTTGTTTTGTTTATGGCTACGGTCGTCAACTGCACTGCGCAGGCTGGTGGCCGTACTGAAAAACTGCAAATCATAGTCAGTGCAGCTAAGAAGTATTTAAACTTTAAAAACATGCGGTGGGAAGCAGTCAGGGACGCCCTGGCGGAAAGCATGAACCAATCTCAAGAATGTGTTGCTGGTACTGGATAATGGTGTTGACTGTCTTGCAATGGAACGCTAGGAGCTTAATAGCGAATGGGCAGGACTTTAAAAATTATGTTGACTGTATGAGTACGAAACCTGGAGTCATGTGTATCCAAGAAACCTGGCTAATTCCTAAACTGGATTTTAGTATAAAAGGGTATTCATCGGTCAGGAGAGATAGAGAAACTGGTAGGGGTGGGGGAATCATGACATTTGTGCAGAATGGTATCCAGTATAAGGAAGTTAAAAGGGGGAGAGAGTTGGAGTATTTGACTATAGAAGTCTGGACAGAAAAGGAGCATATAGAGATAATAAACTTCTACAATCCCTGTAGGCAGTTGGATCTAAACATGTTGGGTGAAATATGGGAAGGCACAAAGGGGAGAGTAATGTGGTGCGGAGACTTTAACGCCCATAGTACATTGTGGGGGGAAAGGAATGATTGCAATGGGGATGTATTATTGGAATTTATGGATGGGGAGGATCTTGTATGTTTGAATGATGGGTCAGGTACCAGATATGATATGGGAAGAGGAACAGAGTCTTCAATTGACCTCACACTAGTTACAGATACATTAGCAGAAAAATGTGAGTGGGAGGTGATGGGGGCTAGCACTGTTGGTAGTGATCATTATCCAATAAAAATTCAGGTTGGAGTTGAATTGTCAGTTGAACATGAAGCTATAACTGAAAGATGGAACCTACAGAAAGCTGAGTGGGAAAAATTTAGAGACGCTAGTGATATGATGTTGTCATACATAGACACAAACGAAGATGTGGAATCACTGAGCCTGGCGGTGACTGCTGGGATATATAGTGCAGCAGTAGCCGCCATTCCTAGGACTAAGCCTAGGAAACTAGGAAAAATAGTGCCATGGTGGAATAGTGACTGTAGGCAAGCAGTAAAAGACAGAAATAAATCATTTAAGGTGCTGAGAAAAACACATAATTTTCAGGACCTAATTGTGTATAAGAAAGCACAGGCAAATGTGAGGAGGGTTGTTAGGGCAGCCAAGAGAGAGTGTTGGAGGCAATTTTGTAATACAGTGGGCCGTGACACTCCAGTGGAGAAAGTTTGGGGCATGATAAGGAAGATGAAGGGGAACGGGAAAGAATATGGCTACCCTGGATTGATAGATGGTCAGAATATAATCACTACTAGTAGTGGTAAAGCAGAGGTCATAGCTAAGACCCTGAGTAAGGTACATAGCTCAGATAATCTCAGCCCCAGGGAAAAGGCAGCACGAGATGAAACGGTGAGGGTGCATCAGAGTAACGATGTGAGTGCAGGGATATTTGAGGAGGATCTAAATATGTTATTTACAATGGCAGAACTCAATAATGCACTTCGAAGACTGGGTAACTCTTCTCCAGGGGATGACAGAATTTGTTATGCTATGCTGGAAAATCTATCTGACAAAGGGAAGGAAATACTCCTCTCCCTGTATAATAAGGTATGGGTAGAAGGAAGAATCCCAAGTGGATGGAAGAAATCTGTAATTGTCCCAATTAAAAAACCTGGTAAAGACGCACATATCCCTAGCAATTATAGACCCATAGCCCTTACCTCTCAAATGGGTAAAACTATGGAAAGGATGATTAATGACAGACTAACATACGTTGTTGAATCTGCAGGCTTACTTCAACACTATCAGAGTGGTTTTAGAAGAGCCAGAGGTACTATAGACCCTCTAATAATATTAGAAGATACTATAAGAAAGGCACAGGTGAACAAGGAGTCAGTAGTGGCTGTCTTTTTTGATATCGAAAAGGCATACGATATGTTGTGGAAGGAGGGCTTACTGATTAAGTTGCATCAAATGGGACTCAGGGGGAGAGTACTTGCATGGGTCAAGGAATTTCTGACTGACAGGACAATATCTGTGAGAATAAATGGGGTAATGAGCGAGCAGTATACTATCGAGAATGGAATTCCGCAAGGGAGCATCATTAGTCCTTTACTGTTCTCATTAATGATTGATGGCATTTTTAAAGATGTTGAGGGTACTGTGGAAGTTGCATTATTTGCAGATGATGGAGCATTATGGAGGAGGGGGAGGAATCTGGACTTTGTGACTAGCAAAGTCCAACAAGCAGTGCATACTGTTGATGAATGGGCCACCAGGTGGGGTTTTAGAATCTCTATTGACAAAACAAAGACCATGATTTTTACTAGAAAGAGAAATGTAAAAGATTACTCTGTTGAACTTTGTGGTAATCAACTGGAAATAGTGAACTCATTCAAATACCTAGGTATTTGGTTTGACCAAAAACTTACATGGGCACATCATATTCAAACCATTGTGGACAGAAGCAAGAAAGTACTGAATGTAATGAGGTGCTTATGTGGAACGGAATGGGGAGCAAGCAGAGAAGCCCTTCGAACTATATATACTGGGTTAATTAGGTCTGTTTTTGACTATGGAAGCTCAATTTATGGGTCTGCGTCCAAAACGTTGCTGAAAAAGCTTGATGTGATACAACATCAAGCACTGAGAATCTGCTGTGGAGCAATTAGAACTACACCAGTTGCAGCCATCCAGGTGGAAATGGGGGAAATGCCTCTGTGTATCAGAAGAGAGCAGCTAGCTACCGTTTACTGGGCAAACTTGAAGGGACACTGTGCCAATCACAGGAGTCAGGCTGTGTTGCAAGAATGTCAGGAGCACCTCTGTGACGAAGCTTTGGCTGGACGATCCATGACTCAGTAAGAGACATGGGTCTCTCAGAATTTAAATTAAGTCCTGCAATACCACTACCAGATGTTCCGCCATGGACTTTTAAGGAACTCTGCGTTGATTTGAGTCTACTGGAAAGGAAAGCAAAGAGTGACATTGACAAATATGAGGTGCAGACTTACCTAATGGGGAGGTATGAAAATGTTCTGAAAATATACACAGATGCCTCAAAACAAACAGACAATAGAGTTGGGGTGGGATATGTCATCCCTATGCTGAAACATGGAGAGGGAAAAAGGCTGAATGATGATTTGGCAGTATATACAGCTGAATTGATGGCGATGTTGCTTGCGTTGAAATGGGTTGAGGAGAAAAGGCCATGCCAAGTAGTGGTGGCATCCGATTCCAGTTCAGCGTTAACCAGCATCAGGACTGGTCAATCAGAATCCAGACAAGACATCATCTTTGAGATTATTATTCTGGCAAATAATCTCTTGAAGTCAGGGGTTGAGATATCTTTTGTGTGGGTACCAGCTCACATAGGTGTTCAGGGCAATGAGCTGGCAGATAAATGTGCTAAAAACTCAGCCATGCATATGAATGTGGATCTACAAATTCCTTTTAGTAAATCTGAGGTGAAGAGCGTTGTGAAACGTAAAGTGAGGGGGAGGTGGCAAATTTTATGGGATTCAGGGCTGACAGGCAGACATTTTCATAATATCCAAAGCAAAGTTGGAACACAAAGAATGACATACAGAAGTAGGAGAGAGGAGAATGTTTTTTCAAGAATTAGATTTGGCCATACAAATTTAAACAGCACACTAGTAATCATGAGGAAACATGTTGATGGCAACTGTCTTCATTGCAATTGCCATGAGACTGTAGAACATGTTTTTCTACAATGCCCAAAGTACGAAGAAGAGAGGCAACATTTAATTTTACAACTACAACAAGAAAAGATACAGTTTAACATGAAGGAAATTCTGCGAAGAAGCACTGGAGAAGTCAGCCAGAATTTTGTTTTTAGATTCCTGAGAAGCACAGGACTTTTACGTAGAATCTAAACGACTGTTTTCTTCTCTTTATTCCTTTCCTTTTTCTTTTTCTTTTTCCCCTCTCTTTTCTTTCCTTTCTTTTCTTTTATTTACTCTCATTAGGAGAGATTTAGCATAGATACTGCAGTCCACAGCCCAGTCCAGATGGTGGCGGTAATGCACCATTTACGCTGGTTTGCCAACCGCCATTAAACGCAAAAAAGAAGAAGAAGAAGAAGAAGAGAGCCGTTCGCCTCAGGCAGCTCGGTCCTACTTTTCAGTCTCATCTCGCTGGAATAGTGTTGTCATGTGTGAAGATATACACGAAATTGAGTAAGTAACTGAATTACTTTCATTTATTGTGGGCGATGTAGAACTGCTCTTGTGTCTTTTGTGTGTGGAAGCTGAGCCAAAGGTGAAGTTAGACTCTACTACATTTACCCACGCAGTGCTCTTTGCTTAGTAACAGGTGCACTGCAAACACATGCAGTTGGCATCATGTTAATTTCGAAAAGAATGGAAAATATGTACATTTAGGATATTCAATGATGTAAAAACTGCTACTGTACAACAATATAGCTGGTCATCTTCAGTTAATAGCTATATTTGCGCGGGAGGGTCTGATCCGTTAATGGGGGAGGGGTGGTGGGGGTGCACAGCGAACTAGAACTTCATCGAACACGTTGCATGCTCACGAGAACAGAGGGCTGGCGTCGTTTCGGTGTGTTCATTTTAAGCCAAGTATTCTATTTTTAAAGTTTTTTGTTTTTTGACCCAACCCAGGTGTTTAATGCACACATGCACTTGTGGTCTTAACCGAAGATTAATCAAATGTAAGCTTTCCTGCACACAAAGTCAAAGAACAACCGACCTAGATAGAGTGCATATAATCTGAATTTAAACTTTGCACAGGGAATTGGATGAAACATGTGGGAATAGTATCCTATTTATTGAAGTGCATAGCACTTTTTTTTACTTGCACTTATGGTGCAATGCAAAGCATGCACTGCCTTGTTATCTCGTTTTACTTAGCCTATATCTTTTAAGTGGAGCATTGTTTACAAGTAGCCTTTATAAACAAGTGCTGTTTATAAATGTTTAACATCACCAATTCCTTCTTTCTTTCTTTCTTTAAGGACTTCTGACACAGTGGACTGCACTGTTCGAAGTCTTTAAGGTAAGACATTCAATGCTGTTTGTCTTTAAGGTTTTTATATTGTGTGTGTGTGCGTGTGTGTTTCCCTAATGTTTATGATTTGTCAATCCTTTGGGCTCTTTATGTCTTTTCAGATCAGTGCTGAATTCAAAATAATCACCACAGTTCCCCTGCAATCCATCAACTGTTGCTGAATTGACTGATGTAAGTTTCTGTCTTTTTCGCCTGTCTACTTGATGGTTCCTGAGCAGAAAGCCTTTAACTATTGAGTTACACCCCTGCATGTTAAAACCCAATAGAGAGGATCATGATCTGCCTTAGTAGTCATGGTACCAGTACATTCATATGCATTTTTCTTTTGGTGGCAGTCAGCTTCCCAATGTTGATGCCATTCATAGAATCCCAAAACAAATCAGTACCACCACCATTTTTGACCGTAAACATGGGACTGTTTTCTTTATACTTCTCCCTTGGCTACTATCACACATGCTTGAAACAATCTAAAGCAAATGTGTTCATCATGGTTTCATCAGAGACAAACAGACTTCAGATATGGATTGCTGGAACCATGTCCTCTGGTCTGATGACACCAACATGAACACATTTTTTCGGATGGTGTCAAGCATGTGTGGTGTTAACCAAGTGAGTAGTACAAAGTAAACTGTCCCATGCTCATGGTCAAGTAGTGGTAGTGGGACAGACATGGTTTTAGGCTGGATGCATGGAGTCAATATTGGAAATCTGAATTTCACCAACATGTACCATGACAATTGAAGCAGATCATGATACAGTCTGCGATTTTAAAGGTGCAGAGAGTGATTTTTTTTTTTTTTAAAGTAGTTTATTTCCAGAACTCATGCTGCACAGGTTACAAATGTTCTCCTTTTTCTTTCTTTCTTTCTTTCTTTCTTTCTTTCTTCTTCTTCTTTCTTTCTTTCTTTCTTTCTTTCTTTCTTTCTTTCTTTCATTAAGTTGTACAAGATGCACCATTTCTGAGGACTTCTGGCACAGTGGCCTGCACTGTTCAAAGTTCGCAAGGTAAGACATTCAATTCGGATTGTCTTTAATGTTTTTATTTGTGAATTACAGCGTTTTATCTCCTTTCTTGAATGTGTGTGTGGCTTTCTCCTAATGTTAATGATTTGATCGTTAAATCCTTTGGGCTCTTTATGTCTTTTCAGATCAGTGCTGAATTGAAAAGAATCACCAGTCCCACTGCAATGGCCAGCACTGTTCGAAGTCCACAAGGTAAAGCATTCACTTTGGCCACAACCCTACCCAGTGCACCTTAACAACTTGACTCCTGCTTTAAATTAGCTGTTATCTGAATGGGGGTGACTAAATATTCCAGTGGTATAAGGAGCTGCTTCTCAAATTTTTATATTTAAATTTTGTCGTACTCTGACCAGTGAATATTAGATTATTGCTTAGTACTAGAATTGGAGTTATCTGAGACAAGATGATCTGATCTGAGAAGTGTTGATGACTACCTCCCTGGTGTTCCCACTCTCAGTGTGGAGTGTGACACTATTTGTATGCATTGTGCTATGCTCAACATGACATTGAGAGGCTTCAGTTGAAAGTGAGCAAGCTATCTCACGGTTTCCTTATTTCAATACACTTGCTACACAATTCATATGCAGCTAAACAAAAATAAATATTAATATCTTCTATGTAGAAACAAAATGAGCACTACAATGAAGGGTATAATATCTGAGAGCACTTTGTTGACACATGTTTTTCACTCTGATGGGGGGGGATCAGAGCCGACAGAGTGCACTAGCTGTATAACGCTTTTCATTATATTGCCCGTTGTATGTCTGCCTAGAATATTGCATGTTTTATTTTTAATCATGAGTCATCGATGAAACTTATTGAGATGGGGAAAACTGTAAGAACTTCTTATTTCAGCCCCTTGACAGACAAGCCCTGCATGCCATATTACTGCACGCATGCACAAAGAGCAATGCAGTAGACTTTTCCTTCAAAGTCTTCTCGCAAGGAACAGCATATACCGTACCTGTATATGCATAATGAAACTTGTTGTTCTCTTAATTGAGACGAGCTGACCCTTACATCTCTGTGCTCTGAAACATCTTAAACAGAGGATTGGCATCACTGGTTGTCTACTACAAGCTTCTTGTAGGTCCCAGCCAAGGAGACACAGTAAACCTGGGGTGTTGTTCCATATGAGAGTGAGCTTTTTCATTGGCCTGGGCCCACTGGTATTCCTGTGACACACCAAGTTTCATGTCAAAGTCTTGTCATGCTATGCAATGATCTTGCAGGCCACATAAAATTACTTCATGGGTCACAATTGGCCCTGGGTTTGAGTTTGACATCCCTGCAGAATGAAGGCAACTACACAGCTTTGGCTCTGGTATTTGACGACTTCAGGCCAATTCACACCAGTGTTAAATCATCATCCAGGTCCCACATCAGAATTAGAACTGAGGAAATCTTGGCAGTGGAACAGAGGACATGCTTTGGACTTTGCAGTAACCTACTGCCCAGCTTAATGTTGATTTATTTGTTAATTCAAATGGCTTGGTTAATTTGTGTTTATTTACTTTTGTCTGTGTTGAATAGGTCATGGATGAAGTTGCCGTAGACGAAGCAATTGAAGACCTCACAATTGGAATCTGCTCTGACAGAAGATTGGGCATCCCACCCTTTGGACCTTGTCAGTTTTAGTGTATGTCTGTCACACACGAGACACCCAATCGGAAAGGACTCTTTTTTTTTTTCAGCAAATAAAAAACGGCAGTTATTTTTGTTTCTTTAAGTGAAATGTACCTTTTTTCTAGAGATCTATTTGCTTGCATGCACTTCCAGCTCCTTGCTGGTGAACGCACACACGCACACCTACAAGTGTGGACTAATGCACTTAGTCAATGAGCTAAAATAACTGTATGTAGAGTGAATTTTATTTGTGCCCGATGTGTTCACATGAATGCTAATCCAGCCAGAGAGCACTTTTTCACAGCAACCAAACAAATTATTTTCTTAAAGGTGCACTGTGTAGGATGGTGACCAGAGTAGGCAACTATGCTGCACATTGAAACGGTGCTGCCTATTACCAACTGTGTCCTTTTTATGAATATTTACTTAGTAATAAACAAAAATGTATAAATGTATTACGAAAATGTTTACTAAAAATCTGTATTTCTAGAAATTCAAAATGACAGTCAGTGGAGAAGATTCCTCTCTTTCCCCCTTTCATGTATGGAAAGAGCAATGTCCCCAGTCATAACGACAACTTAAAGTTTGGTGGTGGTAAATATTCATGAAAAAATGCAACATTTTTGCATGGGCAGCATGAAATCTCAAAATAAACTACTGAAAGTAATACACAGTGCACCTTTAAAGCGAATTGGACTTTCATTCTGTTCACAGACCCTGCTCGTTGATTGGTCTAAGAGTAGCAGTTATTTGTGACTGTGCTTATGTTTTGTATATCTTTGTGCATTTTACATGCGTACAGTGAAAGTCAATACATTTAATCACAGAATTCTGACTCTTTTTGTTGTTTTTGTTTGCACAGGCCTGTACATCAAATTGTGATCTGCAATGCATTTGTATAGCCTAGACCTAATATGTTTACCATATTTTTTTTTTATTTTTTTTTTTTTTTTTTTTTTGGGGGGGGGGTGGATTGAGACTAAAGAATCATGTTACTGAAATGTAGCTGTATGCATGATTTAGGTGATTCCATCACCTTTTAATAAACATGAAAAAAATACTTTCAAACTATGTCAAAGTTTTGTGTTTTTCCAACATATTTTCTGGTTAATGGAATACCAATTAATTGTTTAGGATTAAAGTGATTTCATCACCTCTGATTTAGGTGAAAAAAACATTTTGTGATTATTTTTAAAAATCACATTGTTCCAACATATTTTTATGATGCTGGAACATGAATAAGTTGTGTTAGGTTGAGGTGATCCAATCACCTCCGTTTAAGGTGATAAAATCACTTAAACCTTACACAATAAAAATAGGGGAAGAAATCATGTTGACCTTACACAATTGGATTGTGTGGGACCGATGTACACATTAAAATCGTGTAAATCCAACGAATATTTTCTTTCAGTGTACAAAGGAATTTTATATAGGCTAAACAAAATGGTAAAAATAATAGAACAAAATAAAATGAAAATGAATACATAAATAGGCCTACAATAAAATAGGCTAAGTCAAGTGTATTATTGTTATCAATGTTATTCTAAAAAAGACAGGTTAACACAATTACAAGTCATGTGTTAGGTCAAGATGAGATATCACATAAAGGAAATCAGGTAGACCTAGTAGCCTAATCAAGGGTCCCAATGTTTGATCAAAAACATCCTCTTACTTTTTAAGTGGTAAGTGTGGTGTTCCAGTTGCATGGTGTCATTCATTATTGTTTCAACGAGTTTGTCCTTCAGTGCTTGGTGTACAATATGCATGTTTGGCATGTTAGCTGGCCTCGGTCCTGGGATGAGATCCACTTCCTTGGCTGGGCCCTGTGTAGTATAGAGGAAGAGTAGGTGTTCCAGTGAAATGGAGGAGTATGGGACCAAAAGCTAAAGCTACCCGAACTGATGTACGTAAAGCGCAGGTAAAGTCAGAAATAACGTTTACATGCAAAGCATTCCTGACAACAATATCTCAAATGGCTCAAAGCCAATACATCAATCTGAGCTTCATCAATTCACTTTTAGGACACAGAGAGAAATAGGCCTAGATAGTAATTTTTACCA
>NW_026945373.1:24670-51631 GCF_034702125.1 Engraulis encrasicolus | reverse complement strand
AGCCAAAATCTCTGGCTGCCACCAATTTCACTTTTAGGACAGAGAGTGAAGAGGTGAACATGTTAGGCCTGAGATAGGTAGATCTCGGTCCATTTATGATCAACTGAAATGTGTTGTTTACAAGTGTGTGTGTCACTATGTTTTCGCTCCTGTGTCCTTCATGTATGACCTATTCCTGTATGTTCCGTATGGGGAGGAATCGGTCCTTTTTGGTGATGCGCGGTGTTTAATGATAAATCGGGGGGGGGGTGGCACATTGGCTGCAATGAAGTCCAGTCTCCCCTTCTCAAATGATAATACATATATAATAGATATGTACATGATAATACATAGGCTATAATAATACATCCACCATCACAAATCTATTAGTTACTAGTGACAACTTTATTAATCAGTGTATCACCAATGTTTTTACAATTGGTCTTGGTGTTTCAAAAGAGCATGCAATTCCTCACTCATTATTCTATTTTTGATGCTGATAGTGAAAAACTTTGTTACAGTACCATGATTTTTACGAATGGCACAATGCCACACATGATCAAAGAAATCATAGACAGAACAGCAATACACTGTGTTCATAACATTTTCAATAGGTCCTAAACCAAGCAAACGGAATGTGTTATATCACGTCATGATCATTTGTGTCCATTATCATTCATGTACAGGTGTGTGGTATTTATTTTACATAATGTATGCTAATACCGACCATTTTATATATATTTAATTACTAATACCTCTGCATTAGTCTACTCCAGGGGTGTCAAAGTCAAATTGACTGAGGGCCAAAATCAAAATATGGAACGAAGATGCGGGCGGAACTCAACAATTATTTTTAAAAGTGGACTAAAATTGTGCATGCATGCACTTCATACTCATAGTTATATTTCACATACACTCTTTCCCATCATATCTGTTTGTTCAAATGTGTCTGCACATCCTGTGACACATCAAATTTCATGTTCAAATCATGTTACGCTATACGTTAGTGGTGTATGTGGGCCAACTGTAATAGACATTTGAAATTATCTCGCGGGCCAAATAAAATGGGTCCACGGGCCAAATTTGGCCCCCGGGCCTGAGTTTGACATCCCTGGTCTCCTCCATGTCAGTGAGGCTGAAAAGGCCTAATTTAAGGGTCTGTTTTCAATAGAGCCTGTCCAGAGAAAGAGGGGTCATCACCAGATCAATCACAGTTACTGATGCTGCTGTGTGACAATTCAGCCCCAGTCAGAATCAAGTGGCGGTATTTCACCGCACTGCAGGATTTCTTCTAATGCTTTGATTGTCCTGTTGACATTGTCAACGGAGACAGTACAAGTGTAGTCATTGACTTTGACCGGAGCACATACACTTCCCTGATTCAGAGATCGGAGCAAGTGCAGCCCGAGATCACACATCCAGTAGGTTCCACTACCATCAGGCAAAGCATAGGTTGACTAACTTTAACTTTTCCCATATTTCCACGGACAGGGCACCAGGTCAAATTCTGGTAGGTAGCCCGGCCTGCCTTTACAGTCCTATTGCTTGCATAACTCTGGGGAAACGTTACACTGGCATAGTGACCAATGCAGTGGCATTCAGCTTTAAAAAAGAAGTGTAGTTTTAACAGGGATATCTTGACTTTGTAGCATTTTCATTATAGAGAGGAACGTTGTAACCATATTTGTTACAAATATATTGCTCAATTTCAATTCATTTATGTAGCATTTGTATCATACAGTCATCTTTCAATGTTCTTAAGCAATAAGGGGCTATTCATAGAAGAACACATTTACTTGCAGTCTCCACCTACGTGCACGCACAGGAAAGATGACTGGGGGGGGGGGGACAAAAGGGTCAGCTGTCCCAGGCCCAGGGAGAGATGGTGATGGTGCCCAGAATTGAGTCGTCATTACATTGTATGTATTGGGTGGGGTGGGGCTTTCAGGTAACTTTTTCCTGGACCCGGCCAAAGCTGTCAGTGGCACTGGTCACCAGACTTGTACGAAATTCCGAATTGAATGAATTGAAATTCAAAGTAATGGCATAATATGAACACTAGGTGATGTTCTATGTACTCTCAATGGGTGATGTGGATTAAATTCAAAGAAATTCAAAGTAATGACACCACCTAGTGTTCGTATTATGGCATTACTTTGAATTTTCAATTCATTCATTTCGGAATTTCGTACAAGCCTGCTGGTCACCACACAGGCGCGATGATGTGCAGGGCCTAAAGCAGGGGTGGGGAACCTATGTCTCGTTTGCTGCCCTTGAGGCCGTTTTATCCGGCCCCCGATGTAATTTTAATGTTGTGCACCTTCACATGAAATATGACATATTTTGTAATGGAATCTTAGAAAATACATTTGCAATACAATTAATGCAGGGTACCTTGAGAAGGTGTAGGCCTAAAGTGCAGGGGGAAATCCTAGATTGTGTTCATAGTACGGCCCTCGGAGGACTTTTACGGCCCTCGGATGAATTTGAAATGGCCCGTCGGATGAAAAAGGTTCCCCACCCCTGGCCTAAAGCTAGAGCTGAGGTTTAGAAGTGTGACATGTAAGCAAATGCCATGTTTCCTGTTCTCGTGTTCTTGGCCTGGTCATTGTCTTAGTATTCACATCTAATGGCAACATCAGTATAGGCTACATGTATGTAGGCCTATTTTTGCGATCACTGTTGACAGTCACATGCAAGTGCATAATAGGCTATAGTAAGCTCCACAGCATTGTAGTAATGGAGGTTGTCGTGTGTACATAGCATTCAGGACACAGACAGGAGTTTGGGAAATGATGCCTGTCATCATTTAACACATTTCATGTGTATGTCCTTATATACAAATAATGTATGAAATACTACAATGCTTTCTTAACCAATGCTTACTTAATACTTTCTTCATTTGCATCTTAAATACACATCAACATCATTACAGCATTTTACTTTGATGAAGAAACAAACACAAAAACAACTTAATGATTTGGACACAAAGTTTACTGTGTCTCTCCAAATTATAACTACTTGAAAAATGGAAGAGACAATAATGTGCAGTGACGTGGTTAAGCCACAGGGTGGCGTATTGTTACCAGAAAGACTGCTAGAAAAGCCCCCCTCCTTTTACTCTTCTGTACATCAGGTAGTCCTTCAAAAGCACAAACAGAAGGCCCTGCCGTGGCCTACCGGTAGGGCACTTTCCTGCCATGCGGCTGACCCGGGCTCGATTCCCAGCCCGGGTCCTTTGCCAACCCCTCTCCGTCTCTCTGCCAATTCACTTCCTGTCCACCTCTCACACTGTCCTATCAAATAAAGTTAAAAATTAAAGAAGTAGAAAATGGCACAAGCAGAAACTGGTGTCTCGGTACATGCACACCCTACAGGCTGCAAAGAGTGAAGTCACAGGACGGGATCTGTTTGAAGAAAGTTACTTCAGTAATTTGGATGTCTGAAGATTCATCCATATCATGTTAGTCAGATGAGTTGCAGAGTTGTGTCCCTGACATCAGGCTAGCATTGAAGCAGCCTGACCACTTGCTGGAGAAAAATGAAATGGAGAGAAGGCGCTAAGCTCCCGCAATAAATTGCTTCAAGAAGGTCATAGACCGAAATGTTGCAAGTAAAAGAAAGTTTGCCACTTCTGCGACAGACCTTTTTTCTTTCAGTTTGTATGGCGTGCTCTTATCCAGATTGTTTATTGGCTTCTTGGGTTTGGGTGCTCTTTAGTCCAAGGGATAGTACTTCCAGGTTCAAAAAATGAGAATAAATTCTCTGACTAAGGCACTCCAACTTAAAATGTCTTTATTGACTTGACAAGTCCTACATGGACATGTTAAAAACAAGGCCCACGCCTAGCGACACGAGTGGGCCTTGTTTGTAGTATGTCCATGTAGGACTTGTCATATCAATAAAGACATTTTAATGTGGAGTGCCTTAGACCTTTTTTCTTGTCAGCAATGGCACCCTAAAATTAGTGTCCAGGGAAAGTATAGTGTATTTTCTTCCCGAGACAGACCATTATTTAGGACAAATTAGGACAGCCCGGTAAACCAGGACAGATGTCAACACTACACTAGGTGACAGGCTGACTAGCAAGAAGCCCTTTGAATGGTGAAACGTCTTGTCAATAAGAAGTACAGCTTACTGCAACTGAACTCTTTTGCAAATTGATTTATAAATACAGAGTCAGTGGCATTTGCTCTATCCAAGCTTACTGAAGCAAACACGTGTGCACCAGGGCTTGACACTGGCACCTGCCAACCGGCCAAATGCTGGTAAAACGTGGCTGTGGCTGGTAACAATTTCAATGTCACTAGCCAATTTGGCAGGTAGCTTATTCTATGGTGTAACATATTAGAATAGCATATATTCTGCAATTTGCCCCTTGTGAATCAGTTGTTTGTATTTAAGTTCAAGAAAAATCTCAGTTAGTCAGTTTCTGTTTGTTTGATTCATTTCCATGTAGAAACCCATGCATTCTTGCTTTAGAACCTCATCTTCTGAGGCTAGATGTACAGCGTCATGATGAAAAAAAAAAAATCAAATTTGTGTCTAGTAGGATGGCTGAATGTCTAGCGACTCGGGAAAACCACTAGTCACAGTGGCCAGCAAGAGAAAAAGTTAATGTCAAGCCCTGGTGTGCACGCACACACACACATGCGTGCATACACACACACACACACACACACACACACACACACACACACACACACACACACACACACACACACACACACACGTGCACACACACACATGCACGTACGCGCAGACGCGCGCGCACACGCACACACACACACAGCTTGAAGGCCACAATGCCAGCCTGTCATTTTTATTTTCTCTTTCACTACCTACGTATATCTTTGATAATATCAGAGAATAGAGGAGCGACAATTTTATTTTATGGATGTCCAGTAGGCCCACAAACATATAGGATGATGACTTTATCAAAGCATTGAACCTGGGTCCTTACTGCAATCATAGCCACTGACAGATTTGACCAGGCCCAGGACAATATGCAAGTCCCCTTCCCCTCTATACATAGGCCTACTGGCCCACAAATATTGGCCCACACTCTCCATGGGCCAAGTTGGCTGCTCGCTTCCCTGACTGCAATAGCTTCATTTCACACCTTTTGAAAAAAAAGACCTACTGAGACTGAGAGGGTGGAAAGACGTCATCAGAGGGAAGCTCTGTGTTGCCATCATGCTCAAGATTCAAGATTCAAGAGTTTATTGTCATTGTCAAAAAGGCAACGAAATTGTGTTTTAGGTACAATACTTAGTAGCAGCAGGTTTTCAAGTAAAGTGCAATAAGAAGTAAAAGTGACACCAGTGCTTGACCCCCCCAGCCCCCCCCCATCCCACTTAAAGTGCAAGATTAAGTGCATAATGTTCAACACCCCCCTCCCTCACTCAAACACACACACACACACACACACACACACACACACACACAGAAATGTCAAAAGGATAGATGGATAACACTTTAGGCAGTAATGTTCCTCAGCAGTCCTGCAAATTCAAAAGTCTGATGGCCTGGTGGTAAACGCTGTTAGCCAGTCTTTTAGTGCGGCTCTGAAGGGACCTGTACCTTTTACCTGAGGGTAGCCGTTGTAACAAGTGATAGGCAGAATGCTGGCTGTCACGCAGGATGTTCTGCACTCTCCGTAGACAGCGTGTGGAACTGCTGTTGGAACAATGGAACAGTTGCACTTGTACATGCCATACGTCTCTCGCCTTTGGCATGGAACCACCCACTGCGACAGAGGATGTTATTAATTTAAAAAGAAGTGAACAACAGAGCTTTGGGAATGGAAAGGGTGGGAAGGGGAAAGATTGAGTGTTGGCAGAAGCTCTACGTCAGCATAACACATGCAAAACAATATTGTATATTATCTATTATTTATGTACTTCAATGAAATATGCAAACACAACACATTGCATGTTGATTAAATATAAGCTACATTTTCTTAAGTAATAATTCTCTTCAGAAGAATTGCCAAGTCATATCTGTATTACTACTCACTATTACCATTAACAAGCACACAACAGGAAATGCCTCTAACAGGAAGTAGCCTATATAGTGTGCATCTTCACACATGTGTAGTCTTCACACTTTTGGTGTGATTTTAGATTGCAGCTGTTGCACCTGCACCTGCAGTCTCCTCAGCCAAACATTTCTGACAACAAACTGGCCAACAAACATCTTTCTATTGTCATATAAAACAAATACACAAATAACACATGATATTGGTGGATTCATACTCTCACAGTCACTGTTCATTACCATCTTACGTGTGTCAATACCATCATCCTATCATCATAAAAAATACACCAATTACAGATTGGCAAAGATTACTCTACACACTTTAATATTATAGAAGTATTTATTCAGTTTTGTTGTCAACAACATTTGCACAAAACACATACACAAATCCAAATCAATTTGGCATATTCACACATGAAGACTGTGCATTGTTTATTATATTCAGTAGCCTATAACTTTTCATTTGATCTAAGTTTCGATTGTACCAATGAGAGTGACGATGTCGCAGACATTTGCTACATGGTTTTATTTTGAATGAAGTTACGTTTAGACAGCAGCGTTTCTACCCATTTGGGGGCCCTAGGCAAAATATAGACATGGAGCCCTTTTGACTTATTTTCACTGGTATTTCCCATGGTGGGGCTGACTGTTGGGGGCCCCCTACAATGGGCAAATTTGTTGAGGCCCTAGGCAACTGCCTAGTCTACTTATTGGTAAAACCGTCTCTGTGTTTCGGGCTGCCTGGTCTTCTTCAGACTTCTGTGACTTCCCCGTCTGAAGAATGCCAGATAGACTAACTTTACTTCATTCAGAATAAAACCATGGAGCAGAGTGTGCGGCATCTTCAGTTTTATTGATGTTGGAACTATATCAGTAGCCAGCACCTGAACAACAAGATTTTGGAGTGTGGCACTTTCCATTTTCTACAAGTTTTCATGCAATAACAACACAGGGATGTCATGTCACACTCAAATTCACAGTGGGTGTTCAGAATTCTGGCGTCAGGGTGTCTGAGTCTGTGTCTGTGTCTGTGTCTGTACCAGTGACGTTTTGCACACGCTGTTATTGTCTCCTACGATTGGTGCAGACCTTCGTGCACGAGCTGTCCACGAGCTCATTTGCATAGACTTTCGCGCCACAAACTGGTCAGCAGGGTCGGAGCTATGCAATGCAGCGCAGTGCGACCAGAACAGGAGTCCACGCTGGACTGTTTGTTAATGCAGGAGTCACCTCTACCTTTTCTCTCCGTTTCTTTCCTTCTTTCTGTACTCCACGGACATCTCAGACTCCTAATGTCCACCTCTCTGTGTTTAGCCGTGCGTCTATGAGAACGTAAGTTGCTATTACTGTGTTGTTACTGTATTGTTTGTGTATTACTCGCGGTTGTTTGTTATATTGCAACATCGCGGCGGCAGCGCGAGTATGTCCGTGTTTCACTGTTTGTCTGTTAGATTTGTAATAGCACTTATTGTTCCTCTATGCCGCGGTTTTGTCAGAATGTCGCTGATTTGTTGAGCAATGTGTTACTTTGGCAGAGTAGCGTTACACATGTCAGTGTTTCATTCAAGAGCTGCGTGACCTGTTCTCCTCTGTGCGTGTAGTCACGCAGGGAGCGCTTGTCTCGCCCCTTTTAAAGGAGCCACGCTCCTTTTTTCCTTATGCAACACACTCGGTGTGTTTTCATTGGCTTTGCACTGTGTAAGTTGCTGTGGGCATTTACACATGTATAACGTGTTAAGGATATTTGTTTTAGACATTTATCCACTCTCTGGTAAAGATATTTGCTTTAGGCATTTATCTCTCATTTTCCCCTTTGTATATATTTTGTATATATTGTATTTCATTCATGAATGTTGTGCATTCGTGTTATTTCTTAGGCCTATTATGTATATATTCATGTGTATTATGTATATTCATCTTTATTATGTATATAATTCACTTATGTCTTGTTTGCATTTTCTGTTTTCTATTTTTATAGTAAACCACGGTTCATTGGTTTCAAGGGTTCCCTACAACGTGTGTGTGTGTCTCTTCATTTGGGATTATCTATTTTTGTTCTGGCCGGACAACCTGTGCAGTTTACTATTTTTCCCTGAATCAGCCCTATACAGTCCTTTCACAGTTCCATAACCAGCACCATTTTTTACATGGTCCCTCTCGCCGGATATAGTATTTTTGCACAGTGAAGATGGATAATCCTGATGGCAACACCCGTCCCCGTCGTGAGCAGCACCAGCCTCGCCACCTGGACGACTACTTGGTGGACCTGCCCCAGCGACGCCTGCCACAGGATGAGTCACACACACACACTGCTGACCAGTCTGATACGGAAGACAGCAGGCCTCGGGAGGTGACACACACACCCCCTGCTGGACAGACTCCTGTAGACATGTCAGCAGCTATTTATCTTGCACTCCAAGATATGCGCCAGGAGATGAAGCAGGATAACCGGCTGGTGAGAGAGGACAACAGGCTGGTGAGAGAGGACTGCAGGCAGATGAAGGAGGACTGCAGGCAGATGAAGGAGGACAACCGGCTGGTGAGAGAGGACTGCAGGCAGATGAAGGAGGACAATCGGCAAGTGCGAGAGGACTGCAAGCAGCTACAGAGGGAAGTGCAGTTCCTGATGGAGCAGTACCGCGTCACTCCGCCACGTTCACCTGCCAGAGACATCCAGGTGCAGACAGTTACACCTGGAACCCACTCACCAGGTGGTAACCGCAGCGCCGAAGGAGGGACACTCTTCATGGAGCTTCCCTTCCACCAAGCCACCTCATCACCCCTGCATCAGGACCACTCACACAGCCCTGCTCACCAGGCGAGCGTCACACGCCGTGCGTCGCTGCCAGAGCCACAGCTGCAAGACCAGCCACCTCTGCCTCGGCCACACGTCGCCACCACCACAGCGGCTGCAGTGACGTCCACCCCACACCAGAGGGCAGCTCCCCTACACACATCGCCGCTCATTGCAGAACTGACAGAGCGCGTCCGGAGCATGCACCTGCCACGGGGTCAACAGTCCTCACCATCCAATGTGGCCACGCCAGGGTATGCCATGCCGTACAGCCCGCGGCACCCCCCAGCTGCACCGCGACCCCAGCCATCGTCCCACGCATCCGCAGAGGCTCCGGAGCAGTACGTGCTGCCACCACCGCCACGCCGGCTGGAGTCACTGCCCTATCGGGAGACGACCTACCGTGGGCCCAAAATGAAGATTCCACTCTTCACAGAGGACGACCCACGGCAGTTCCACAGGATGCAGCTCGCGCTCGATAACGTCCTGCCATACGACGCGACCGAGCGTTTCAAGTATCAGGTGCTGCTGGACCACCTGAAGCTGGAGGAAGCTGCCCTGGTTGCTGACGCCTACTGCCACAGTAGCTCCCCCTACAGCGACACCATGGCAGCACTCACCAAACTCTTCGGCCAGCCCCGCAAGCTGGCACTCAGGCAGATTAATCTGCTACTGTTGGAACCCCCAGTCAAGAGTGGTGACCAGAAAGGATTCCGCTTCTTCGCCCTGAAGGTCCAGTCATTGGTGGGGATGCTGGATAAGATGGGCACTCAGGAGCAGCTGGAGTTACGGACTGGGTCACATGTGTCACGACTGCTGCCCAAACTGCCCCACGAACTGCGCGCAGCTTTCAGGCGGTACATCGATCCTGTTCGTGTGCCTGTCCCCACGCTACGGGACTTCGCCGACTGGCTGGAGCACGAGGTCGCCGTGCAGATGGACGACACCATCGACCCGCCGAAAGCAGCAGCAGCAGCAGTAGCGAGCCAGCCGGAGCAGCAGCGGGGCCCCAGAGGGAAGCAGTCTGCTGCCATACAGCCTACCACAGTCCTGCTGGTAGACCCCTCATCCAATACAGCTCCGCCATCACCTCAGGGGGATCAGCCCAAGAAGTACTGCCCCTTCTGTAACAGTCAGGAGCATTATTTCAATCAGTGTTCAGCCTTCAAGAACCTGTCTCTCGAGCTCCGCTCAGAGTGGGTTAAGGCTGGAAACAAGTGTTGGAGGTGTGGACGCGGCCACCAGGCGGCCCAGTGCTACCTCAAGGCACGTTGTGGGAAGTGCGACCGCCGTCACCTGGAGATCCTGCACGAGGTCAACAACCGCAACAAGCCAGAGACTGCTGCGCCGTCTTCAGCCAGCCAACCCGCTACCTACTACCTCGACCCAGCAAGTAGAGGTAGTAGCGTGCTGCTGAAGATGGTGAAGGTGCACCTGTATCACCGGGGCAAGAGGATGGAGACCTACGCCATCCTCGACGACGGCTCCGAACGCACCATGCTCCTCCACCCAGCAGCACAGCAGCTCGGCTTACAGGGACCGAGTGAGGACCTGGCCCTCCGCACCATTCGACAGGACATTAGGACAGTGCCTGGCATGTCAGTGTCCTTCTCTGTGTCCTCCATCAGTCACCCACAGAGGCAGTACAAGATTCAGCGGGCCTTCACATCACCCGAGCTTGGACTGTCTCCCCACTCACACCCAGTTGAGGCTCTGAAAAAGACCTACCGCCATCTCAGAGGTCTGCCTCTCAATTCATTGACCCAAGTCCAGCCGCTTCTCCTCATCGGTTCGGACTACCCAGACCTCCTCATGCCCATCCAGCCAGTGCACGTAGGCCCTCCTGGCTGTCCTGTGGCCCTGCAGACACGACTCGGATGGACACTTCAAGGTCCTGCCAAGGCCATGAAGCACCACTCCTCCACTTCCTCCAGCCTGTGCACTGGAGCACAGGCACCTGCTAGCCACCAGCAGTCTGCCAATCACCTGCACAGCAACTCCGGCAGGCTGGCCCAGGCAGCAGCCAACAGACATCAGGCAGTCAGTTCTGCCAGCAGTCCAGCTGACAGCCCCAACTGGCGCCTCCCTCTGCGACAGCTTCACCCGTCATCATCAGCTCCGGTTGTGCATGAGGTCAGGAAGGGGCCACAGCGCACACCCATCAGAGCCCGTCATGGGGCGGCCGGCGGCCGTGCCGCCACACAGCGTCATTCGTCTTGCCTTCACCCCAAGTCAGCAGTCCCACATAGCCGTGTGGAAGGGAAGCAGCATCAGCAGCATCACTCCACTCCAGCATCAGAGCCTCATCGACCCAGTCACCGTGGGCAGATGGGGCGGCCCAGACACCGGACTCATCACCCACCAACAGCAGCCATGCCAGGAGCTGTTGACCGTGGACCTACACCGGCCCAGTCTCACGCCTGGTGAGACTTCCAGCACTTCCTGAGGACGCTTCTGCCTGACGCCTGACATTCATGGACACAACTTTGTGCCAAAGTTGGGGGCGGCTGTTCAGAATTCTGGCGTCAGGGTGTCTGAGTCTGTGTCTGTGTCTGTGTCTGTACCAGTGACGTTTTGCACACGCTGTTATTGTCTCCTACGATTGGTGCAGACCTTCGTGCACGAGCTGTCCACGAGCTCATTTGCATAGACTTTCGCGCCACAAACTGGTCAGCAGGGTCGGAGCTATGCAATGCAGCGCAGTGCGACCAGAACAGGAGTCCACGCTGGACTGTTTGTTAATGCAGGAGTCACCTCTACCTTTTCTCTCCGTTTCTTTCCTTCTTTCTGTACTCCACGGACATCTCAGACTCCTAATGTCCACCTCTCTGTGTTTAGCCGTGCGTCTATGAGAACGTAAGTTGCTATTACTGTGTTGTTACTGTATTGTTTGTGTATTACTCGCGGTTGTTTGTTATATTGCAACATCGCGGCGGCAGCGCGAGTATGTCCGTGTTTCACTGTTTGTCTGTTAGATTTGTAATAGCACTTATTGTTCCTCTATGCCGCGGTTTTGTCAGAATGTCGCTGATTTGTTGAGCAATGTGTTACTTTGGCAGAGTAGCGTTACACATGTCAGTGTTTCATTCAAGAGCTGCGTGACCTGTTCTCCTCTGTGCGTGTAGTCACGCAGGGAGCGCTTGTCTCGCCCCTTTTAAAGGAGCCACGCTCCTTTTTCCTTATGCAACACACTCGGTGTGTTTTCATTGGCTTTGCACTGTGTAAGTTGCTGTGGGCATTTACACATGTATAACGTGTTAAGGATATTTGTTTTAGACATTTATCCACTCTCTGGTAAAGATATTTGCTTTAGGCATTTATCTCTCATTTTCCCCTTTGTATATATTTTGTATATATTGTATTTCATTCATGAATGTTGTGCATTCGTGTTATTTCTTAGGCCTATTATGTATATATTCATGTGTATTATGTATATTCATCTTTATTATGTATATAATTCACTTATGTCTTGTTTGCATTTTCTGTTTTCTATTTTTATAGTAAACCACGGTTCATTGGTTTCAAGGGTTCCCTACAACGTGTGTGTGTGTCTCTTCATTTGGGATTATCTATTTTTGTTCTGGCCGGACAACCTGTGCAGTTTACTATTTTTCCCTGAATCAGCCCTATACAGTCCTTTCACAGTTCCATAACCAGCACCATTTTTTACAGTGGGCCAAAATCAAAGGCACAGGTAAAACTCCAGGTGAAACGAAATTGTGGATGCATGGACCCACATGTAATACTGAAAGCTATAAAAAAAATCACAACTATTCCCATCATATGGTAGTTTTAATTTGCCCTCACAAATGTTGTAAATGGGAGATACCACTACTGATGAACTGGTATTGTTACACTGGCCTGAGCCTTCTCATAAACCATGTGTCATGCACAACGTGGCATTTCAAGTCATATTGATATACAGTATTAAAGGTGTATATAGGCCAACTGTAATACACATTTGAAATGATCTCTCACGGGCCAAGTAAAATGACATGGCAGGCCTTGAGTTTCGCATCTGTGCTATAACACATTGACTTTAAAATTGAGATCACATGGCAAAGATACAGAACAAAGTTTTGTGAGAGCCCGTACACCTCGAAGGCTTCTTTTTCAGCAGGCGCAGATTTTCAGTTCAGTCATCAGTTTTCACAAGGAAGAGTGCAACACTGCTTCTTCACGGTTCACCACTATTTTTTTGTATTTTTTGTAAAAATAAAAAGTGGTGAACAGTGAAGAAGCAGTGTTGCGCTCTTCCTTGTGAAAACTGATGACTAAAGATACAGAACAAGACATGGGCATGCAAGCAATACAGAAAATAAATACAGGATATTCACAAAAACACAAACATACACAGCATCCTGACAGAGTGCACCACATGTAGATGTGTACAACTGGATTGGAAGTCCTGTATTCCGTCTAACTGTCTTCTTGTAAGAGATACCTTCAGTAATGCATGAGTGAACTGGAACAAAACATGCGACAGGACTTGTGCTCAAAGAAACTGTCCCTACTACTCCCTGCAACCTATTCTTATTCCCAGATTCCACAGAGCGAGCACAGAGAATATGAAAGAGGTCAAAGATCTCTAGAGGTCATGGCCCTGGTCATGCCTCAAACCGTAGGGGCATTGACTATTATGGAAGCTGGGGATCCGGATTCGATTCCAGGCCGAGGTCATTTCCAGATCCTCCCCCATTTCGTTCTCCCACCTGCTTCCTAACACCATCTCACATTGTCCTGTGCCACATATTCCAAACAACCGTGTTTTACCCGTTCATAATCAACCAGATGATCAGTTGACCAGCCAATCACCTGGCTGAATTTGACAGCTAAAACCAAGTCATTTAAAATATGTGTCACTGGATTGTAAATAATGAATCAATTTTGCCCATCACTGGTCCTATAAAATAAAGGCATAAAAGTACTTCAAATATATATTTAAAGATCTCTAGAGGTCAAAGGTCTAGTTTCTGCACTGTGTTAAAGCCAATGAGGAGTACTCTGAATGCTCCACGGGCAGGTGAGCTCCATGATGTCTGATGTGTGTTTTCACCTCTCCATACTCCACCGTCTCCTCCCGTGTCTGCCTGCTGCGGGTGGGGGCCGCCGGTTGCCTCCTCTGGGTCCTCAGAAAAGACACGTCAGCATAGTCCAGCTCCTCCAGCTCTGCTACGGCTGGAGATGCTGACAGAGAGTGAAGAGGGAAAAGATTGTGGAAATGGCGGGGAGGGGGGGTTATCAGAATTATGTTAGTCAACTGCTCCCAGTGGTGGATAAATTGCACTCAGTGTCCCAGTTAAAAATACTGATAGGGCCCCCAATACGGCCTGCCAAGATCAAATAGTGCCCCCCACCACCCAATACCTAATACGGGAGGGCCCTGGAATCTCTCTGGAATTCCTCCAAGATGAAATTGTTGTTTATTGCATATTCAATATTACATTGCTGTTATCTGTTGCATATTTTTTTATTAGGAATACATAATATGGAATGTAGTTACTATCTACTTTGTAGACTTTAGGACTGCATCAGGCAAGCAAGAACACTTCTAAACTACTAGCTGGCAAAGCAGCTTTGTGTGAGCACTGTTTTCTCTGCCAATAGTCCTGTATACAGTGTAGAGTCACTTACTCATATTTCAGGGCATGTAAACGAAGCAGGAAAATAACAGAGAAACATATCTCACCTGCCATGTGGGTTCTCTTTCTTATTTTGCAGGTGTACAGCATCCCTCCTGACGCTGCCAGACAAAGCACAAAGGCTCCAATGGACCCCCCTGCCACCACTACTGTTAGAGAGAAATAGATTGTGATGAATTCTCTCACAACACTTCAATTAGTCAGTATATAAGGAAAATGACAATGGTATAACCACCAATTGGGTTAATTGTCTTCAATTGTCTTCACATTTACTTCATCATTACTTACTGCCATCACAGCTTGCACTTTACTATTAATATTAAATATTTACTAATATGAAGATTACTGTATTACTGGTATATAAAGTGTGATAAATAATTATAATCAAAATCAGGTTTAGTGCAACACCATCAGAGAGTAACTCACCTTGTATTATCAGCTGCCCTGTTTAGTTTCCTATTACTGCTCCTGATGTCATCATATAAGTGAGTACACTGTAAGTCCCTGAATCACTCATCTCAGTGGGGTTTATAATCAGGGTGCCATTGGCAGGAATATACTGACATCTCTTCTTTGATATTAGGGTGTTTTCGAAAAAGACAGTCCTATTTCTACGAAATCGCAGAATACCAAATTCAGTATCATTGACTATTTTATATAAGTAAATTTCCTTTCCACTGGGGTTGGTGACCAGCTGTAGATTGACAGGATGTCCCAAGATCACGTAGCATGTGGCAGGTTGTGTAAAGTCACAAGTAGCCTCTTCTCCTGTAAGAAACACATTTGTTGAAATTGAAATAAAAAATATGAAATACATATCCCTCATTGATCCCAAAGGGAATGAAGGCGGAATTCACAAATTAATCAATAAACAATAATATTTTAGTGGAGTAGAGGAACTTAATTTACCCTGAAAGAAATAAAGAATAGAGTAAAAGAATACATATAATTATAGACCTTCATGTTTAGTGCTGTTGTACTCTAAAAGGTTAAATTAGAGTAAGAAAGTAATCTTTACTCCAAATTAAACAAATTTCACATGCCATCCTTTGATCCGACCTATGAAGTGCATATATACACAAAAGAAAAAGTGTGGACAAGATTGTCAAAAAGCGTCAGATCTCCATGTACTTTTTTCACAACAGAATAGAGGTCGCCTGTTACTCAACCACCCAGTTTATCTCTGTAATGGGTAGTGCCATCCCTGTGGTAACTAAAACAAGGTCCCTCACAGCTTGTTGCCGGTTCGTAGGGGAGGCCAAAAGTTTCCCCAAAGAACCTAAACCAAAAAATTTTTTTAGATTCTAATTTGCCTTTTCACCGTTTGTGCCTGCAAACGCTCTTGGAAGAACCCCAAGGTCCAGAGAACTCTTAGGATTCTTTCACAGCACAGTGGCAATCACAAGGCCTCTCAAAAAACCTAGAACCTCTTTTCTAAATTTGGGGTTCTTCCAAGCAAATAGGAACTGCAGAGTTTCATCAGATAATCTTTAGGGTGCCTTTTGGCAGTATAGGCACTGTAAGACGCCCATGTTGTTCTGCCAAGTGCCACATGTGTTGTGCCAGCTTCATAAAAGCACTTGAAAGAAGCATGCGAACCAGGCTTTATGTTAAGTCCAATGTTTTAATCTGAAGGACTTGGTATGAAGTGAAAGTTATTGTACGCACCTTGAGTTGTCCCTACAAACAGCACGGCGAAAGAATAAGCTAAAATCAGCATCTTCATGTTGTCATAAGCAGCCCAAAGAAATAGCGGAAATATTTTTTACAAACAGTCTGGATGAACAACAGCTAGAAGCAAATGGAGCTGAACCATCTGCTATACCTCTACTCTACCTTTGCAGAGAGTGCAGAATGGCTGTTGGCAGGTTCTGCACCTCATGGTGGTAAAGTAGTCACACCAACACCCAGACAGATATGTTGTATTGTTGTGTCATGAAGCGGTCTCACCTTCTTCAAAGCATTCTTTATGTGCTCTGGGCTGGTGCTGGCAACAGGTCACTGTGGTTACCTAAGACCTGTTGGAAGTGCAGCACAACCTGGGAGTTTAGGGTGTCATATAGGCTTCCTGTCAGTTTGTCACTTTAAAATGTCAACACTTTTGTTCGATTCTACTGTTATTTTTTGTTCATTGAGAATGATCACATCATGAACTATCATTACTATGTGCCAATGTTATTTATTTATCTATTTATTTACCTATTTATTTACCACTAGCTTTATTGGACTGCTTGACATCTTAATGTCCCTTTGATGTGATGGAGGTCATCTTGCACCTGCTCGTCCCCCTCGGGGTGCGAACGTGCGACCTCGTCAACTACAACGGTCCGGCAAGGGAGACTCAGGACGATACCGCTGGACCAAGAGACCAGTCTCCCAGCCCAACGGCATCGATACTGTATGAGGCTTCAGGAGGGAGGTTTACCAACATTCCACGCCAACTCTGCTAGTTAGCCTCTGTTACATTGAGATCAATATTTACTCTCTACTACACATTCATACATATCACGGCTGTTTCCAAATTGTGCCCAGTGTTGCCAGATTGGCCGGTTTCCTGCTCAGCTGTGCTGCTTCAGATGACTGCTTGTGCATTAAAAAGGTATTGAGTGTTTTTTCTGTAGATTTGTAGTACTAGAAATCAATAGAATTTATTTTAAATTGGGCAGGAATAATTGCCTCAGGTGGTTTTTGGGGCATTTTTTGGGATGGAAATCCTCACTCACATCTGGGAACCCTGATTGTGGCCACTGTATGAAGTTGGGAATGTTTATTACTGATGTGGAGTGTACAATGTGAGCTTGACTCTTACTGAGCTGGAGTTACTCAAATCAGTGTTCCCCAAACTTTTTTGTCTCGTGTGACTGCGCCATGTATGCGTTATTACTACATTTTTCCATGTACCCCCTGCTTGCGAACCCATACCTCTGGTTGGGTGTCACTAGCTTCAATTAAAGATAATGACAAGCTACAAACTTGCATAAGGGTCTATTTGACTTGGACCACACACTTGTTCATATGCATACAGTATTTAATAAGGTATGATGACATTAGTATGCTATTTTAAATACATTTAATATTTCTTTCATTTTTATGTTGATATAGCATGTTACAGAAAATGGCATTCAGAGCATAGCCAACAGCATGTTAACGAATAGGCCTATGTATACGCACACATTGAGTTCTCAACACATGGCTTGCTTGCATAGCTAGATTGCAGTTAGAATACCACTTCCCCCTAGCCTAGAAATCTAGACGCTTTGGCGCGGCCAGGCTAACTTCCCCCCATAAGTCTTAGGTGTTAAGCCCTGTCATAGTCATTGAATATGTCACGTTGCTTTGCAAAAAAGAACACCACAAGACATGCATTTGTGAAGAAGAAGAAGAAGAAGAAGAAGAAGAAGAAGAGAAATGTAGGCCTACGTAAAACAATTAATAAGACAAAAAGACATTGAATAATTATGAATTAGGTTGATTGACTACAATGAATGAAGTTGACTCAGATTGGTGGTAGCCTAAATGTCCATACATGCGTTTTGCATTCTCTATGCAGAAAGTCTTCACAGACAGTAAATGAACACAATTAATGCGGTGAATCTATCTGTTCAAGTTTAGGCCTGCAAGGGAAAAAAAGGTGTCAGCGGCCGTGCCTACGCCAGGAGGATGTAGGAGGAGATGAGAGAGATGGTGTTGAGGCCATGCAGCTAACCGCAGACACAGACATTACCCACAAGAGGGGAAAAGAAGTCCACTCCCCACTACTCTCTTACTCTGGCTTTCAGATGGCATAATCTTTTTACGTACAATGTGACCAAATGATGGCATGGCATGTGTAATGTCTAGCCCTTTTGAGTAGGCCTATGTACCTTTAAGGATGTTGGGAGTTGTGGGATAGGATGATAAAAGTAGAGCTACGGGGCGGGAGCGGAATCAGTGTTTGGGCCTGTGAAATAAACTATGCCGAACCTGCACGGCTAAAGAGAGAAGCTGACTCGAGTGTGGATATTACAGCATGAAGCTTAAAAACTATGAAGGCCCAAAGAGTGCATTTTTAAAGAACTAATGTGACGACCCTGTAGGCCCCTTCCTTGTGCTAGCTAGCCAGTGCACGGGCAAGGCTGATGCCAGGTGGGTTAATTGCAATCATTGGGTGCACCTGGGCGGTGCCTTGCTTAAAAGGTGAAGCTCTGCTCTAGCTCAGTAGGCACTCCTAGGCCGTGTGTGCGGACACACGGCCGGTCCCTCTCTACTCTCTCACTTTCAGTTCTGTCTGTCTCCCCTTTTGTTCTATGTGCCTCCATTCTCCACTCACTGACATGCACTACACCCATTCACTCAGCCCATACCATGCTGCACCACACTTAAATCATACCCTAGACATATTTCAATTGTAAATAAAAGATTACTATTTGACCTGTAAATCTTTGTGTTGTCTCCATTTTTATGTTGCGGCTTTTGTCATGAGCCAGGTCGTAACACTAAAAAAAAGTTTGTAGTCTGCATTGATTTAGCACCTATAGTACTGATAGTACTGTATCAACAATGATCCATATTTCATAGGCCTATTTCAGAACAATATTGAAAATGACCTTAGAAACATATTTCAGAATACGGTACATGACTTTTTTGGAAGTTCAGGAGTGGAGAAGTGGACTTCTTAGGAGTGGAGACGTTCTGTGTGTGTGTCTACACAGATGTACACCACCTCCACCCAGCACTCCTCCTCTTTGGGTTCAGGCTGCTTCCTGCTGCTGGTGTACCCCAACTCCTCTACACACACACACACACACACACACACACACACACACACACACACACACACACACACACACACACACACACACACACACACACACACAAAGACAAAGAGGGGAAATTACACAAAACACTGTAATTGCACAAAGCACTGTACACTGATAGGGTGGTCAGTTATCAATGAATTTGATTTCAAATCCCATGCCCCTTTTCATGCATTTACAACCACCACAATTATCACAATTTGATATAAAATTCCATGTCACTTTTTTGCATTTACAACCACCAGATATTGAAAGCGAAACACCAACTAGGAAACCCGAACTCCATCGTCATTGTGACATAGCATTCCACAGCACATGGTGCTCATTGTACACGACATTGCATTTATGCCTCATCCGTGCAAGGGGTAGCCCACAGTGGCGCCCTAAGGGTGCAGTCCGGTGGGACTGTAGCATGTTCAGGGTACCTCAGTCATGGAAGAGGATGGGGGAGAGCACTGGTTAATTACTCCCCCCACCAACCTGGCCGATCGGGAGTCGAACTGGCAACTTTTGGGTTACAAGTCTGATGCCCTAACTGCTATACCCATGACTGCTGCAGTAACATTTATTTGAATAAATAAATGTCACTTTTTTATCAAGGCTCTGGAATAAATGTCATTATGAAACCACAAGTGTCATATTTGAAATCTTCACATTAAATTAAATGATATAAGATGATATTCTGTCATTTATTGTAGTGTAGAGTCACTTAGTATTTCAAGGTCTGTAAATAAAGCAAATAATAGAGTTCATATAAAAATACTGCATATGCGGTGGTAAATATCTCACCTGCCATGTGGGTTCTCTTTCTTATTTTGCAGATGTACAGTATCCCTCCTGACACTGCTAAACAAAGCACAAAGGCTCCAATGGACCCCCTGCCACCACCACGGCTGTCAGAGAGAAATTAATTCTCTCATGAATTCCCTGACTTTCACAACAATTCTGTTAGTGAGTATATGACAACAATGGTATAACCCCGTGGTTCCCAACCTATGGGTCGCGACCCAACCTATGGGTCACCAAAGATCCACGGGGGGTCGTGAAGCCCTCTTGATTTTAAGGGGTTTCATTTTTAATACCATATGTAGCCCATGTTGAATAAATGTTCAAAAACGTAATTTTTGTTGCTTCTATGCATTTGTCAAAGACGCATTGAGGAATAAAATGATAACTAAATTGAGTTTTCGCAGGAAACAGAGCGTATCGAATGACTCCCGCTCATGCAGGCGCTGGGTCACCAAAGCTGACAATGGTAAAAATATGGGTCCCTGAAGAAAATGGTTGGGAACCACTGGTAACCAACCATTTGAGTTGAATCTGTCTTACTGTAATTCATGTGTTCTGGTCTTTCTGTGTGATTTTGCAGGTCTTTTTTGTGCTGGAAGTCGTCATGGGGTTCATCTCTGAAACCATATGCAGACACCACTCAGTGATTTACTCACATTAACTCAAGCACATTACATTTTCCCCACTACAGACGCACATCATTTTTACTTTACCATTTACTCTCATCATAGATCATGCATCATAGATTGCACTTTATCATTACCGGTACTATGAACAATTCACTAATATGAAGAATTAATGTTGGCCTATAATATATTTTAGGTCTAACATAAAATAATGCAATCAAAAACAGGCAGGTGCACTGCCACACCATCAGAGTGTAACCCACCTTGTATTATCAGTTGCACTGCATAGTTTCCTATTAAATCTCCTGATGTCAAATTCTGAATGAGTACTCTGTAAGTCCCTGAATCACTCATCTCAGTGGAGTTTATAATCAGGGTGCCATTGGCAGGAATATACTGCCATCTATTCTTGAGTGTTGAAGCATTTAAGAAAAAGTGAGTCGTTTTGTTACGAAATCGCATAATACCAGATACAGTAGGCCTATCATTGACTTTTTTATATAAGCGAATTTCCTTTCCACTGGAATTGGTGACCAGCTGTAGATAGACAGGATGTCCTAAGATCCCGTAGCATGTGGCAGGTTGCAGAAAGTCACAAGTGGCCTCTGTTCCTAAGAAACAGATGATTATAATGAAAATGAATTTCACATTCACATATTTCACATTTATCAATAGGTCTCCCAACCACACAGCAGCAATATATCTCAAAGGAAAGTATGGAATAATTAACAAGTTCATAATAAACAAAAATAACTATAATTGCAGGATGATAAATGTTTGCTGCCAACTTCATAAATGAGAAATTAGAAAGAGAAAATAACCTCTTCTCCAAACAAAAACAAAAAAAATCCACATCATCATGGTCCATGATGTTGAAGTTTGATCTAGGTATATGAAGTGCACAAAAAATTGACAAAATGCAAAATGCATCCAATGTGTGCACAACCGAACACATGTTACACTATCACCCAGATTATCTCTACATTTTTAATCACTGGTGAGTTCTATGGGTTTGCATATGTTGGTAGGCACACAGAAAAGAAGTTCCCCACAGAGCCTCCAGTTTGCCGCTGTGGAGGAACCTATATGTGTCAAATTAGTTCTTAGAAGAACCCAGAGGTCTTCTTGATGGTTCCTTAGACTCACAGAACCCACGAACGCAAACATTCTATGAGGAACCCATGATCCAACACCTGCCCAACACTGAAGGACCTAGAGGTTCTCAGGACTCAGAAGGCTTTTTGTAGAACCGTCAGGTTTTTACACTGTAAGACATATATAACACGTTGGCATAAGACATACTATATATGACATGTTGGCATGTTGTCCCAGCTTCATAAAGGCACATGCTTGGCTTTACTTTGTCAACTCACCAGAATAATATCAAAGCGCTTTAGTCCAAAGCTTTTTTACATTTGTTTCATTTAAATAATCTGGAGGATGATTTAGAGGGAAAGCATCTGTACGTACCTTGAGTTGTCCCTACAAACATCATAGCCAGGGCTAGTGAAATCAGCATCTTTTGTAATAAGCTGTACAAAGAAGTAACGGAGATATTTGAACAAACAGTCTGGATGAACAACAGCAAGTTAAAGTAAATGGAGCTGAACTATCAGCTATAAGTGGAGAAAGGTTGCGGGTCATTTCTGCACCTCATGGTGGTAAAGCCAGTCACACCAACACCCATAATAACTTCCTGTTCAAATTAGAACTGCCATAACAGTATAATGAAATTAAAAACAGCACTATTTTCATCTGCCTTTGGTCAAAATTAGTTATCTTCTCTATATAATACTTTCTACTTACAATAACATTTTATTTTGAAATCATTTTTTATAATACTTTTTTTTATTATGTGCGTTGAAATGGGCTTTCCCATTGTGGCCTATGATTAACCTTTTCTGACTTTTCTGACCCCTCCCTTTAGTCCACCCTAGGTCATCTAAAGGCCCAAAAAACAATGCATAGCCTACAATGTAATTACACAATTCTGGGCCCTATCTTTCCCTGTGCCTGGGACAAGTGCCCCCTTTGTCTCCCCTGTCAGCTTCCCTGCCTATTATATGCTTACTGACTGTTCCACGCCTCACTCCATCTGATCCCCTTCTTCAGCTCTACTACAGTATAGTAGGCCTGTATCCAGTTTTTTTTTTTCCACTGGGAAACTCCAACTCTCATTGTCAATGTGCACACAAGGGCACACTGCACACAATGAAATTGCATGTATACCTCACCCGTGCAAAGGGGGCAGCCCTCAGTGGCGCCCAATGGGGAGCAGTGCGACGGTACCATGCTCAGGGTACCTCAGTCATGGAGGAGGATGGGGGATAGCACTGGTTGATTACTACCCCCACCTGGCGGGTCGAGAGTCGAACCGACAACCTCAGGGATGCAAGTCTGACGCCCTAACCGCTCACCCATGACTACCCATTCTGCCCTACAAAACAAAAAGGCAGTAAAACTATTCAGCGTTCCAAACTGAGCACCGTGACTTTAAAAAAGACCCTGCTGTCTAGCCCAAATAGTTTTAGGTAGACTATTGACATATGGCAGCTTTGTTACTTTATAGTAGGCCTACAACATTCTGCAGTGTTATTTTTCAGGGGGGCAATCAATTTTTAAGGCTAGTTATGTGCAAAAATGTATCATGTCGCGGTTAGAAATTATTATTTTAAGTCACTGTCTGTTCAGCACAGGGGCCATAACAGGGGCAAGGAGGAAATCTACAGGACCCTGGCACTATATGGCCAAAAATACTGAATCTAGGATCGAGGCCTACTCTGAAATATAAAACGAGCAACACTGCCGCCTACTGGAGATAAAGGCAATTTGGACAGGGAACAGAAAACGAGCGCCTGAAAATTGCAGGCCACTTTGCCTGGCAACTTTGCCAACTACAGTGGATAATCCGCAAGTTCCATAGTAGATAAATACAGAGACTGACACTGCTTTGGTGGCAGTGGCGGCTGGTCAAAAAAAGTATGTGGATATAGGCATATTACACAAAGTCACACATAATTTTAAGTCATATTGGAAACGTGATCAGTGTGCTGGTGCTGGTGGCACAAACTCATTCCAAAATCCAGCTCTAGCCTCCAGTTTGGTTGCAGTGTTTTCTCATGATGTTGACAGGCTGTATGTCGGACAGTGTCAGAGGATATCAAAACATCTAAATCGTTTCTCTAATATTTGAGGTCAACGGTGTAAAATGTATTTTTTTCCTCAATTCTAACCTACCTAGAATATTTTCCTATCATGGCATGGTTGTTTGTGGGCATTGCAAACATAGCAGTACGCGATGACGTAACAGGAATTTACCCCGCCGTGAGTTGTCTGCTGTTTCTACCTGTCTGGCGAATGGTAGGGTCAATGGATGAGCCAAAGTTCATGTAGAGGTTAACTTCAATTTAGAAGGGAACGATCTAGCCAAACCAAGAGAACATCGCGCAGAATTTCAGATCGGTAAGTGTCTATCAAAGTTTTGCAAATTTAGATACTTTGCACAATGCAGTATTTGGCCTCGAGGCAATGCTAACTGGTCTTGGTGAATTACCGAAATATGCTACGCGTCGCGCTACCAAAGGTTTGAAGAGGGAATTCTCTTTCATGAGTTAGTAGCCATTACATTATTAGTGTGTGGTGAAAACCTAGTACTTGCATCGTAAATGAAAACATGGTGTTTGCATCGTAAAGCACTGATTTGCAACGCATCTAGCGTGAATTAACGACTTAAGTCATGGGAATGAATTACTTTATAGGGCGCTTCATGCACCATGGTGCTAGAACTCCAGTGCTAGAACTGTGAAAATGGGCTTATGTTATCACGACCACGACCACCACACCAACATTTGATCCATCACCGATGATTTTCCAAAGTTGTGCTGTGAAATAATGTTAATGTGCACCACAGTTTACGGGTGTCTTGCCAACAGTTTATTTCAGGTCTACAGATTTATTTATTTTATTTTATTTTTTACAGATGGGGATGTTCGAACAGCTGCTGGTGAGGAGGCTTCAGAAGCAACAGCACAGGATCCAGTTCTGTGATATCGTCATCCAGGCCCAAGGTAATTATATATTATACATTATTCACTGTGGAAACTCCCATGGTCATTGTGGCACCATTCACACCACATCATACAGTACAGAACTGCAATATTGCACGTATGCCTCACCTCCGCAAACGGGCAGCCAAATCCGTCGTGCCGAAAAGCGAGTCCCTGCCAGAACACGAGTGCCTTCATTGAAACCAATGGAAACTTATGACAATTTTTTTTTGCAGACAAATCCGACACAATTTAAGATGGAAAGCCTATCAATAAAGCATACATTCCTTCTGGAAGTATTACAAAGAGCTGGTTACAATTTCAGTATTATTTCCATAAAAGAATCGAAGAATTGCCATAACAAATGTTACAGTTTCATTCAAATAGCTCATATTAAGTGGAGGACGAGTAATGTTTCATAAGCATATTTTTAGTTCACAAATTATGTAATTCATTCTGCAAAAAATAGTATAATTTTGTCTCAAAAAATGTCATTGGTTTCAATGAGGGCACTCGCTTTTCGGCACGACAGCGCCTGAAGTACAGTGCAGGGGACATTACCCTCAGGGGTGCATTTCTCAAAGCCATCGTTGCTAACTACTTTAGCTACTTTGTTGTTTACAATGCACTTAACCATTGGTAACTACCCAAGTTGCCAACTGGCTAACATACGCTTTTGAGAAACTGACCCCAGAGTAGCTCAGTCATGGAAGCCGATAGAGAGGGACAAAGGGGTCAGTTGTCCCAGGCCCAGGGAGAGTAGGGGCCGAGACTTCACTACATTGTATGTATTTGTTGGGGGGCCCTCTCAGATGACTTTGTCCTGTTTCTGGCCAAAGCTGTCAGCGGCCCTGAGCTCTGTAATGGAGGAGGTTGGGGCAGAGCACAGTTCATTCACTCTGCCTACCCAGCTGGTTGGGATGGGGACCCTAGACTCCCTAATCACATGTCCATGTCTGTCCATGACCTAATACAGACATACCACACAGATGTTTACTGTGACATACCACACATGTTGTATATTGGAACAAAGATTGGCATAGATATACATGTACTTAAGCATTTACAGAGAGTGAATAAAGGAGATTGGCCATGCTCAATACTGACTAGCATACATTATTCACACTCTGCCCTGGTCACCTATCACTTATCCTCTTAAAAAAATCCAGTGACCACTTTTCTACTGAATTGATGTGCTTACTCATGCTACAAGTTATAGGCTATGCAAATTCAGATGCAGATAGCTTAATTTTTCTGCACAAATAACAGATCTGTCTCATTGTAGTGAAAGAACAAGTTTATACCTATATGTTTTTATATCTTTTATTTGGAGATCTATAGAAAGTCACTCAAGGACCACCAGTGGTCCCCAGGCCACACTTTGTGAACCACGTCTCAATACATTAGTTTACATCGAACACATGTATCGTAACAACACCAGTAATAGTGCTCCGTTATACTTAGCTGAGCTGCTCGAAAAACAATCACAGTTTGTACGCATGTACAGCATAGTAACAATACAAGTTGTGCAGCTACAAATAGTACTCCGTTCTGTCTCCCACACCCAGATGTCTCCGTTCCCGTCCACAGCAGTGTGCTGTCGGCCTTCAGCCCGCGCCTCTGCGAGTTCCTGTCCGGCCTGCCAGCCCTCCCCGGGGGCAAGAGCCGGGTGATCGAGCTGGAGGGGGTGGAGGGGTGCACCATGCTGCGGCTGGTCAGGTGGCTTTACACGGGCACCGCGGAGGGGGAGAGCGCGGGCATGGGCATGGGCAAGGACCTGCTGAAGGCTGCCGAGAAGCTGGGCATCACCCTCTTCCAGGAGAGGGGAGCGAGAGAGGAGGATGAGAAGAGGGGAGGCGACGGAGAGGTGACGATGAAGAACAACGGCATGGCATTTAAGAGAGGGATTGCCCAATGGAGTGAGGAAGAGAGGGGGATGAAGAGGAGGGTGTGTAAAGACGCAGAGACCCAGACAGACGGGGAAGGAGGGAAACGCACCGTGGACACGGACACGCAGACAGACCTCGTTGATGTCACTTCCTCCCAGAATGCTTTGTGTATGTACAACAGGCCCGATGTGGTCGACCTCCAGTCCGCCATGGCCCCGTTGGATGCCCTTGGGCAGTTGCCCTGGGTGACCGGAGGATGTTTCCACACGGCGTCGTCGGTCAACGAACCCACGCTCCTCACCCTCACTGACGACGATGCCATTCCCATGGAGCTCCCCTCCACTCTGGACGAGTCCATGGT
>NW_026945373.1:0-24570 GCF_034702125.1 Engraulis encrasicolus | reverse complement strand
AGTGTAGAAATCAATGGCGTTTTTTTGAATTTTCTTTATTATATGACTATACAAAGGCTGAAGCATCAGTTGAATCATTTCTTTGCTCTAATACATATGGAAGACACCTTTCCACAGCTACAAAGTCCGGAAAAAGTTTCAGAGAAATTTTGAGTGTGCACAAGTGTGACGGAGGTCATCTTGCACCTGTTCACCCCCCTCGGGGATCGAACGCGCGACCTCGTCAACTACAACGGTTCGGCAATGGGAGACACAGTACGATACCGCTGGGCCAAGAGACTAGTCTCTCGGCCCAACGGCACGAGACTGTATGAGGCTATCGGAGGGAGGTTTACCAACGTTCCACGCCAACTCTGTGCTAGTTAGCCTCCGTTACACTCTCCCCCTTAAACCTCACTCCCATCCGGGTCACGGCACTACTGTGACGGAGGTCATCTTGCACCTGTTCACCCCCCTCGGGGATCGAACGCGCGACCTCGTCAACTACAACGGTTCGGCAATGGGAGACACAGTACGATACCGCTGGGCCAAGAGACTAGTCTCTCGGCCCAACGGCACGAGACTGTATGAGGCTATCGGAGGGAGGTTTACCAACGTTCCACGCCAACTCTGTGCTAGTTAGCCTCCGTTACACAAGGCTATATGTTTGAGACGTGGTTTTGTCTATGTAAATTACCATATTCTCTGATCTTGTGATTTCATGAACCCAGAAATGTTGAGTACCTTAAAGTTTTATTGCAGGAATATCATCTATGGGCCTAATGGATAGAATTTAGCTTGGTTTTGAGCAATTTCCATAATTAGCATAAATATACTGTATTATTACGGTAAGACTACTACAAGTGAATAGGCTAAAAAATGTAAATGATAGCTATCACCATGAAACTTTCTCAGATGATTACTGATGATGAGAGAAGAAAAAAATGTATTGGATGTTTTTTGTATTTTGATGTTTACATATGCAAATGAGGGCATACATCATATTTAGCATATACGTATGTAAGTTTGACTAATTTTTAGCAAAACAATAAAATGTTCAAATTCACATTTTTTTGCTTTAGATGAGGGACAAGTATGTACAAGATGTAAATAAATTTGAATGAACCCCAAAAAATAATTTATAGGGTGGTATTTCTATATAAACTCCTTGGGGTCATAAATGACCCCGGTCGGTCAGATTAGTCGCAAAAACAGGCCGGTCGCTTGAGGGTTAAGCAAAAGGATTCTGGCAATTACAGCTGTGTTTATTCGGAGCAAAAACCAAAACCTGAGAAGGTGTTTGCAACTGGTTTCAACAGCATATTCATCAGGATTGAAGGTATACTGTATAACAATACATTCTGCTAAAGAGATATAGAAAATAATAATAATAATGATAATGATGATAATAATAATTATAATAGTTATAATAATAGCAAAGTTATACATATACTGTAGCACATATAGCACAGTTCATACATGGAGCTCAATGTGCTTTGACAGTTGGATGAAAAATAAGCACAATTGAATTCTCTAATATTCATTGATCAATGTTTTTTTTTTTCAGAAAGAAAAATGAAAGATGAGGAGTTGATCCTCCTAACGGTTGTTGTCCTATTGGCATTCCTCTCATCACTGGGGATGTGCTGGATCTGTTGTAATCATGCATGCAAAAAGGGTAAGACATTGAACCTACTGTCACCAATGTCAAAACGCACACCAGAAAAAGAGGTGCTGGCAACCAGTAAAACACTTGCAGGAGGAGAGAAGTGCCGCACACTCTCGAGTTGTATAAACAAGTTTTTAATGTGAAAGCGTTTTGGCCTGTCGGCCTTGCTGAGGTCACGTGAAACGTTGTCACATTAAAAACTTGTTTTTTCAACTCGAGAGTGTGCGCCACTTATCTCCTCTTGCAATCATTCGGAGATGTAACATATACACGTATGCAACAACTAGGTTAGAACAGTGTTTCTCAATGGGGGCTCTACAGCGTTAGGGAACCCTCGCGTTGAGGAGACAGCTGGTGGAGGGGTGGGGTGCTCGGTTGCAAATGGGGACAATAGACGTTTACAAGCACCAGGCATCACCAGATGTACTGAATGTCCACAACACTGTACACAGTATACTTGGGTACTCTCTATGTCTGTCATCGTCTTATGTCCATCCCATAGGCCTACATCCCAAATTTGAACCACTCTGTAATGCCCAGAACAGTTCCGAATATATTTTAATGCTAACACCCCCCCCCCCCCCCCGCCCCCCCAATTCACTTTGTTGTCCTGCCAATTTCTGCCAGTATAGGTTGCTGTGGGTATGGATCTTTACTTCATGAATTAACAGAGGCAATGGTAGTTGTACTAGTCGTAACTAGTATGATAGAGGCAGGGGCGCTGATAAAAATGTTGGGCCCCATGAAAGATTCACATTGTGGGCCCCCAAAATGACAAATTATGTTATCGGCATCCTTCCAGGGCCCTGTTACAGCTGTAGGGCCCTTAGAATCTGTAACACCTTACCCCTATAGATGTATTATGATAATAGTATTAGTGTAGTGGTGGTAGTAGTAGTGTAGCAGCAGTAGTAGCAGTGGTGGTGGTGTTAGTGGTGAGTGAGATAATCAGTTGATTACTGATGATGTGTGTTTCCATCTAGGCCGAAAGGAACAGCCAAAGCCAAGGTTTGGAATCTTTGTCATTCTATTTCATGTCCTATAGACATACAATGCAATTGTGTGTGTGTGTGTGTGTGTGTGTGTGTGTGTGTGTGTGTGTGTGTGTGTGTGTGTGTGTGTGTGTGTGTGTGTGTGTGTGTGTGTGTGTGTGTGTGTGTGTGTGTGTGTGTGTATGTGTGTGTGTGTGTGTGTGTCTGTTGAGGGGGTGTCAGGGGGTCATCCCCCTGAATTAAAAGAAGGTCAAAATCATTTCCTTTTCTAAAACAGGCATCTCTCTTCCGTCCCTTGTGCCACTAAATTTGGGAATGACTTTTTTAAAACTTTTTTTTAACATTTGGAAATACAGCTACCCCACCCCCATCGGTTGGATTTTATAACTATTCGACTATTAGATAACATATATTGCATATTCTCCTTCGCAAGCAAACAATGCTCTGCACATGTTGACCCCTTTTGTTTTTCCATCACTTCCTCCATCCCTCTATACAAGAACCTGTGACAGAACGGGCATAAATGCAAATCCAAATGCCATGGTGGACAACGTTGAATTGTACTGTCAGATTGAAAACACTCCACGTAAGTAGCCTAGTTGTTTCTTTTTATTTGCTATTGAACTTGCTAGGTAAGGTTGTGACGGAGGTTGTGTTTTCTTGTCCTTAGCCAACACCACGATGAACACTGGCCAGTAAGTAAAATTGATATGATAAGACTTATAGGGATAAGGTTCACACATTAGTCACTAATACATGCCTAATACTGTCTGTATTAGTAACTTATAAGACATGTATTAAGCAAAATCATGTAGGGTAGAATGCCCTAAAGTGGGACGATGCCTAATGTGGGACACCTTAAGGTTTAAGGGGTGTAGCTTTGCCCCAAGTTGGTAAATGTTTACAAAACTATAACCAAATAAAAGCCCTATCATCCTGTTATCATAATATCATGATTTAGTAAATGTATAGTAATACTCCAGGGAGGGGTTACAATTAAGAAGAAGGACCCGGGGTGAAGTCCGTCAAATGGCAAATTACATAGCATTTGGCCAAATTTGTCTTTAGGGTATAAAGCAATTCCAATCAAAACAACATTGTCAATTTTTAGATAAATATGTTGGGTAGGTATATGTTCATCAGAAAATAATGTGTGGTGTATATAAAATAATGTCATATTTCATTTTTAAACCATATTATTAGTGTCCCACTTTAGGATAGGTGCGTCCTAAAGTGGGACACAAGATTTTCCTAATGTGGGACAGTTGTAAAAGTAGTAATTTAATAAGTCAAACAATTACTATGAAGTCAAACACCATGTCCACATAAGAAAATAGATATTTACATCTATATCAAAGGTGTATTTCAGTCTTTCTGGCCTAATCTACTGGAGCACAGCTATCAACAAAACATTTGGGTCCAAAAACCGGAAGTTCTTTCCTCAAATAGAGCTGCCATGTTGAAGTGACCAATTGTGTGCAATGGGTTCAAACAGTCTCAGTCATATTTACCAATAAAAGAAAGTAAAATTAATTAATAAAACATGCTCTAAATGTGTAGCTGATATGTCTTAAAGAGTGGCAGATGTCATTTTGAATTAATATTTTACACAAACATGTTTTAGAGACCTTTTAATATACACTGTCCCACATTAGGAAACCGATTGTCCCACTTTAGGGATAACCATGGTTTTTGACCAACTTACATTAATATCCAAATTATTCAAATTAGAAACAATTAACACGTTTTTAAAGGTTTTATTTGATTAGAGCACAACTAGAGGATGAAAAGGGTGTAATTTGTTTGTATTGAAATGTTGTCATTAAATTTTAATAAACCACCAAAGTTGAAGTGACAAAAATTGTCCCACATTAGGGCATTCTACCCTAGGTCCTTATTATGACCAATGGCCTAATTGGCAGTGAACAATAAATATGTGAATACTGGCTTAACACGTGTTATGAGTGACTTATACAGACAGTTAGGCATGTATAAGTGAACATGCAAACCTTATTCTTCTAACGTGTTACTAATGATATCCTAAGTAGCTTATAACATTATTATCAGTTTGTAGAGTATGGCGTGCTCTTATCCAGATTGTTTGTTGGTTTCTTGGGTTTAGGTGCTCTTTAGTCCAAGGTACTTCCAGGTTCAAACATGAGAATGAATTCTCTGGCTAAGGCTCTCCAAATTAAAATGTCTTTATTAATATGACAAGTCCTACATGGACATGAAGGGCTTGTCTTATTAATAGACATTTTAATTTGGAGTGCCTTAGTCAGAGAATTCATTCTCATTTTTGAACCTATAATATTATATTAGTATTATACAGTAGTTTTTTGCAGTACTTCATACAGTAGTTTTTACTGTACATGATAAGCAAATCAATGACTTGTGACTCTCTCTCTCCCCCCGTCCTCAAGTGCTCTGAATTCGAGACCTCAATACAATGGTATGTGTCTTTTTAAAGTAAGTTTTGTTACTCTGTTCAACTATGTGCTCTTGCTACGCGGTCTCCAGCAAAGTCACATATTCATACAGTAGGCCTACTTCAACTGGCAGTCACGTTATGATGAAGGTTGTGTTTTCCCCCCAGTCAACACTGCAATGACTACTGGCCAGTAAGTAATATAGGCTATTTTTATATGTATTATTATTTTTATATTTATTCATATTACCGTATGTTTTTATTATTTGTATCCATTAGTATTATTTTTATATTATTCTACAGTATTTATTTACAGTATATTTATTTACTGTATAATTATTGATCATGATTTTTTGTTGTTGCTGTGACTCGTGACTTGTGACTCTCTCTCTCTCTCTCTCTCTCTCTCTCTCTCTCTCTCTCTCTCTCTCTCTCTCTCTCTCTCTCTCTCTCTCTCTCTCTCTCTAGCACTGACAGCAGTGCTCTATATCCTATACCTAGTTGCAAAGGTAGGCCTACGTCTTTTTTGGGATATGTTTTGCTACACTGTTCAACTATGTGTTCTTGCTACGTGGTCGCCAGCAAAACCGCATGTGCGTATTTCTTCAGATGCACTACCCGTGCAGTGCACACATAGAAAAAAGCTTGAATATTTTTGTCTACGCTCTCCACCGGTGCGTGCAGCTGCGTACTTTCAACCCCAGAACACTAGCACCCAAATGTCAAGAGAGCTTAGTTGTATGCAAGTCATAGCAGCATATATCTCATGTGGTTTAGTTTGGCCACACAGTAGTGAAAAGTATGCTGCAAGACATTTAACACTGAATTAAGTATTAACAAGTCAGGAGAGTTGCAACGGGTGATGGTTGCAGTGTCTAGTTTTTTTTTTCTCCTATCAGATACAGTACAAGCTAGAGCAGGTGTCACCAACGTTGTGGCCGCGGGTGCCAGGTAGCCCTCCAGGAACTTCTGAGGTGCCCACAAAGGATGTTAATAAACAGTAATTACTACCAGATTTCAGTCACAGTTAATGCCTTTCTTGATATAAATATGATATTATTTCTACTTTATAACCTATAAACGACCTATAAATGATCATTCAATAATAGTGTGATTTGAACAAAATAGCCCTCGGGTAGCCCTCAGTAGCCCTCGGGTAGACCTTGGTAGCCCTCAGACCCAGAAAGGTTGGGGACTCCTGAGCTAGAGTGATTATACTCATACTGTACAAAGATGGGGCGTCCTGAATGCACAGTACCTGTATGAGCATAGTCACTCTAGCTCAGGTATGGGTAATTGGAGGCCCAGGGGCCACATGGGTCTCGCCTCCACACAAAGTGCAATAATAATAATAACCAGATAAAAGCTATCTAAGTCAATCAAATGTTTGGGTGTATATAGCCTATACTTAATATATTTATCATTTTGCATTTTCTGTCATATTGAAAAAGTGAATGATCATGTGGTCCTCCTTCTCATGAAAGTCCCCTAGCCCCGCTCTAGCTTGTACTGTATATAACAGGAGAAAAAAAAAAACTAGATGTTGCAACCATCCCCCGGTTGCAACTGTCTTCATTTAAATGGCAACATGAGCTTGGTGCCAAAAGATATATATTTAATAATAACAAAATCTAAATAATAATTAAAAAAATGCATCTCATTCCAGGTCCTACAAAAAGACCCCAAGCCAAGTAAGAGCCTCTCACCAGTTTTTGTGTGCATTTTACATACCACATTTTAGTAACGATTGTACTGAACTGTCATACTGCTCTAGTTGTTGAAAAATGCTGAGGACATCGGGCTATCTTTGTTATGAAAGTATTCAATAAACTTTTTTTTTTTAACAAAATACCGGTACCTCAATATTGCATTTTCCACCATTTTTAGAGAGCCTCTCGGTGCGGTGTACAGTATGATTGGCGCTCCTTCAAGTGAGTATTATTTATGTTGTTTGCTTTTACTGTATATACATTCCAGAGTAGAATTGCATGATATAGCCAAATGGTTACACTAAGAAGCTGGTGCAGTAGTAAACCAGGTTAAGTTAACCTTGTGTAGAGGCAAATCATCTTGTAGAGGAGCCTAGAGTCCTAATTTTCTTAAAGGGACACTGTGTGAGATTTTTAGTTGTTTATTTCCAGAATTCATGCTGCCCATTCACTAATGTTACCTTTTTCATGAATACTTACCACCACCATCAAATTTTAAGTATTCATTATGACTGGAAAAATTGCACTTTTCATACATGAAAACGGGGATCTTCTCCATGGTCCACCATTTTGAATTTCCAAAAATAGCCATTTTTAGCTGCAAAAATGACTGTACTTGGACCATACTAGAAAATATTTGTTTAATACTTAGTAAACTTTCATGTAAAGATCAAATTTGGCAATAGGCAGCCCAATTTCAATAAGCAGCATAGTTGCAGTACATTTTTTTGACAATTTCCTGCACAGTGCACCTTTAACTAAATGATGTTTGCATGGTACATCTAGTAGCAGGTTTACCACTTTTACTGAGCCTGTTTTATCACTTAACCGTGTACTTAGTATACCCCTCTAGTCTGTGCAGGTTTTTGTGTTTGTGTGATGCATTTTTAAAGAAAGGATGCTTGGTGACCTTCAATAGTACACAGCAATGCCATCCAATCTTTATAGGCTACATGTCATCTACATGTTGTTATTTTATTCAGTGTCAGTTATTTTTCACTACTGAGTGACCAGCAAAACCACATGTGATGAGAGGCCAGAGAGAGAGAGAGAGAGAGAGAGAGAGAGAGAGAGAGAGAGAGAGAGAGAGAGAGAGATCAAAGAAGCACACACCTGAAAGTGTCACATGTATTATTACTAGGCCTTCACCATTACTGTGCAATTCTGAAAAAAAACAACCACACAATGGCTAAAATATAATTTATATAGATTTATCACTTATCGTTATCACAATACATGTAATGTATTGGTAACAGGCCTATCTTTATTTTTAGTAGCCTATATCTCCATGTACCAAAAGCATAATATAGTATGTACTTACAGTATGATAAGGTACAATGCACATAAAGCACAATAGATACAAATTACATAATGTTACATGAGGTTACATTCTTCATTTATCTGTAATACAAATTGTTGTATTTGTAATTGTAATTGTTGTAATGTAAATTATTGTTCTCACAATGTAACATATTACAATAAAGTGTAACTAATGTATTTTTCATATTCTTTATTTAATTAGGACCACCTCCTGCACATCCTCTGGGAGGAGATACGTATTCTACAGTCACCAAGAGTTACGCAGGAACACAAAGAACCTAAACCCTGTTTAAACTAAGCACTCAGAGAGCGCAAACATCCACCAAGGAGGCTGCTTGATAGAACATTTGACTGTTACACCCTAAAGGGCGGGTTATACTTCCTGGCAGTGTCACGCATTGAGCTTGTCGCAGCCATGATGCAGTTAATTTTGATTTATGGCCTGTTTTGAAGCGCGGTCTGCGCAATGTCATTCCACGCTACAACGCGTGTTTATTATTGTTCAAACTGCCTTCAATACAAAGAGTAAAGACGTGTCTGTAGTTTTTTTTTATCAATTGTGCCCTATCTATTATACTATTCATTTTTTTCAGATTTCAGATATTCATAGATTTCTGTTTTGGATTCACATTGGACTTTGTAACATTTCAGGTTGCAATAAAAGCAATAATGTGAATTGGAGTAGGGATTCGACTGATCATTCTGAACACTAATGCAAGGTCAAAGGTCAATCTCACTCTATTTCAGGTGGTCCAATAGCATTGCAAGATACAGGGTCTTTCTCAAATGCAAGGCCAGTGTCCTTCCAAGTGTATCAGCCTAATTAGGCACGCCCAGTGATTGGATTCCCTTTATTAGTCATACCCAGTGATTGGATATTCTGTAGAGTTCACCAAAAAGTATCCAATCACTGGGCGTGACTAATTAGGCTGATACACTTGGAAGGACACTGGCCTTGCATTTGAGAAAGACCCACAGAGAGCAAGGTGGAACCAAAGAGTTTCTTAGTAGAGTAAGATTCATCAAGGCCATATTTTTCCTGGATCCATGTGACGTCAGGTAAGCACCCCTTTGGTTAGGAGACCTTTGGAGAGTTTAGATTGAGAATAAATGGAGTCGCCCATAGAGTTACCTGTAGATGACGGTAACGAACATCTTATGTTATGCAAGCCACATAACGCCACAGAAAGAGACGAAGAAGGAGGGGACAGCCCGGAACTTGAACACACTCAACAGTTCAAAAATCCTTGAACAACACTCTAGGTGCTGGTAAGCGCAGGAGTGTTCAATACTTCAAAAGAAAGAAGTTTACCGCACACTCTCTTGACTTCATGCTCGTTTATTCAGAGCGAACAACGCAGTCGAATCTGATGACGCCTAGAGGCGAAACGCACTGATGATTTCACCTGACCAGCCAGATTAATGTACTGTTCTGTCTTACTCCACCACACATAGAGAGCATATGGAACATACAGTACATGGGTTTCCAGATTACAAGTAGGCCTATTCATTTCAAACATTCATACTGTATCACAGTGCTGCCCTACAAAGCAAAAAGGCAGTAACTGCATTGCTGTTTAAAATGAGTTACTATGACTTTAATGAGATATATATCAAAGTCTAAAGTTAACTAAAATGATTGATCTTCAAAAAAGGTGGTAATATAAAGTAACAAAACGATCACATGCCAATAATATCCTAAAAAATACTTATACTGGATTGCAGTACCATTTTAAAGTCAACTGACTCCGTTCTGAGCTCTGTGCAGTTACTGCCTTTTTGCTTTGTAGGGCAGAGTGGTTCTCAAACTTTTCCCGTCATTCCCCCCTTTGGAGGGTCTGGATGCTTCCGAGCCCCCCCACCCAAGCAACAGCAGTAGCCTACTCGCACAGATTTTACGATTTCTGCGCTGTGCATAATTAAAGGAAAAGTGACTGGTGAGATAAAACAAAGGGACTGCAGTGGAATGCAGATGTGTGTTCATTTCCTATATGAGAATTAATAATATAATGTTTATAATTATGTATATGATGCTTAAAACGTATTGGCTTATTGGCGAGACAGGAAATCATTTCCTTGGGGGAAAATAAAAATAAAAATCAGATGTCACAAGCCCCCCCTGTGATGCCTCCACGCCCCCCCAGGGGGGCTTACGCCCCACTTTGAGAAACACTGCTGTATCATCTCATCGGTACATTGAAATGGGAGGTAAATCTTACCATTTAACAAGTAATATCACTTAAAAGTCATGCAAATGTTTTTAAAAAATAAAGATATTTTGATTGTGGTGGGCTTATGTGAGTATCATTTGACATAATCTGCTGCAACACTTAAACAGGAACAACTAATCTCCACGCCCATCAACGAACCTGCAGTTCATAGAGGACTAAATCTAACACCTGTCAAAAAGCAACCATAATCACTTCTGCTGTCTGCTGTCTGCTGTGTGATAACATGCCGGAATTTGATATCTGTCCAATCTTAACTATCTATCAGCATACAAAAATATGGCTGAGCCACCAAATGGGCAGTCATGGGTGAGCGGTTAGGGCGTCAGACTTGCATCCCAGAGGTTGGTGGGGAGAATAATCAACCAGTGCTCTCCCCCATCCTCCTCCATGACTGAGGTACCCTGAGCATGGTACTGTCCCACCGCACTGCTCCCCATGGGGCGCCACTGAGGGCTGCCCCCTTGCACGGGTGAGGCATAAATGCAATTTCGTTGTGTGCAGTGTGCAGTGTTCACTTGTGTGCTGTGGAGTGCTGTGTCACAATGACAATGGGAGTTGGAGTTTCCCAATGGGCTTTCACTTTCTTTTCTTTCAAATGTCAACACAAACATACTGCATCACCCCTAGTTACAACAGGTGTTTGGACAGCTATTTTAGAGAGATCTGTCCCAGTACAGGGAAAAATCTTGGTGTGTTAGTGTGTTAGTGTGTGTGTGTGTGTGTGTGTGTGTGCGCGTGCGCGCGCGCGCGCGCCCACGTACGGCATGTGTGTGTGTGTAATAGGCCTACACTTTTTACTTCACTGCTTTAAGATCACGTTACTTTTTGCAGAATGCCTTCATGTACCATACCAGGATTTTTGTTCTTTGTTCAAAACCATTTATGTCTTAGTTCTCTAATTTCTACATCACAATATCATAGACTTATCTGTCAACACTCATTATTGGTCATCTCTGTTTTTCGAAGCCTCATTTCTCACTGGCGCCATCTGGTGTGCAATGAAATGGCACGGCAGGCATTGATTTCATTTTACCTGTGAGTTGAGGTACACAACGGCAACTGCAACTGCATCCATACAATACATGTGACCAATGTGCGTACTTGGTTTTTACAAACAGCCAAGCTTCCAAGCTGGTTGGATCAAGTGTGTGCCATGTTATTTTTATTTTTGATTTCACTTTTGTCAGTGGAATAACTGGTTTAACAACCATGTCATATCATGTGCTAGTGCAGCCTTCTCCAATTTACTGTAATAGTCTATATATATATATAATAATATAATAAATAGTCTATTTAAGTATTTAATCTTGAGGGGGGCTTAGTTACACATGGGAGGCAATAGTAGGCCTATACAGGTGGTACCCTGAGCATGGTACCGTCCCACCGCACTGCTCCCCATGGGGCACCACTGAGGGTACCACCTGTATAGGCCTATACTATTGCTTCCAATGTGTAACTTAAGCCCCCTCAAGATTAAATACTTAAATTAGACTATTTATTATATTATTATATTATATATATAGACTATTACAGTAAATTGGAAGAAGGCTGCACTAGCACATGATTTGGACATGGTTGTTAAACCAGTCTATTCCACTGACAAAAGTGAAATCAAAAATAAAAATAACATGGCACACACTTGATCCAACCAGCTTGGAAAGCTTGGTGTTGTAAAAACCAAGTACGCACATTGGTCACATGTATTGTATGGGGATGCCAGTTGCAGTTGCCGTTGTGTACCCCCTCAACTCACAGGTAAAATGAAATCAATGCCTGCCGTGCCATTTCCATTTGCGACACCAGATTGGCGCTGTGAGGTGAGAAAATGATTGGATTCGAAAAACAGAGATGACCAATAATGAGTGTTTGACAAAGTATAAAAGTCTATGATATAAGTGATGTAGAAGTTGTGAGAACTAAGACATAAATGGTTTTGAACCTCACAAATAACAAATCTCAATCCTGGGTAACTGGTGCATGAAAGGCATTCTGCCAAACAAGTAAAGTGATCTTAAAGCAGTGCCAGTTAAAAAAGTGTAGGCCTATTAACACACACACACATGCCGTACGTGGGCGCGCGCGCGCAGCGCACACACACACACACACACACACACACCCACACACACCATAACACACCAAGATAGTTTCCCTGTACTGGGACAGATCCTCTTCTACAAAATTTACAGTAGGCTGTCCAAACACCTGTTGCGTAACTAGGGGTTGAGATGCGTGTATGTTTGTTGTTGGACATCTTGAAAGAATAAGAAAGTTGAATGAAGCGTCTCCAATTGGGAATAAACTCCAAAACTCCCATTGTCATTGTGGACACAGCACTCCACTAGCACATCTAAGTGAAACACCTGGCCACACTGCAAACACAAACGAAATTGCATTTATGCCTCACCCGTGCAAGGGTGGGGCAGCCTCAGTGGGACCCATGGGGAGCAGTGCGGTGGGGACAGTACCATGCTCAGGGTACCTCAGTCATGAGGAAACACGGATGGGGGGAGAGCACTGGTTGATTTACTCCCCCCACCAACCTCTGGGATGCAAGTCTGAGCGCCCTTAACCGCCTCACCCATGACTGCCCATTTTGGTGGCTCAGCCATATTTTATGCATGCTGATCTTAGCCTTCTAGATAAGATTAGACCAGATATCACAAATATTCACAGCATGTTGGCTATTCACAACCAGCAGACAGCAGACAGCAGAAGTGGTTATGGTTGCTTTTTGAAGGTGTTAGATTTAGTCTCTCTATGAAACTGCTAGGTTCTTTGTTGGGCGCTGGAGATTAGTTGTTCCTGTTTAAGTGTTGCTTGCCAGATATGGAAATGATTACTCACATACGCCCACCACAATCAAAATATACTTTTATTTTTCAGAAACCATTTGCATGGACTTTTAAGTGATATTACGTGTTCAAATGGTAAGTATATTACCTCCCATTTCAATGTACCGATGAGATGATTACAGCAGTGGTTTCTCACCAAGTGGGGCGTAAGCCCCCACTGGTGAACACAGACGACACCCACCCCAGGCGCGCACACAGGTGGCGTGCCCGAGCGCATCAACCACGGGGGGGCTTGTGGGACATCTGATTTTTATTGCTTTATTTTCCCCCAAGGGAAAATGATTTCCTGTCTCGCCAATAAGCCAATAGTTTTAAGCATTCATATACATTAATTATAAACATTATATTATTAATTCTCATTATAGGAAAAGGAACACCCATCTGCATTCCAACTGCAGTCCCTTTGTTTTACTCAGCACACAGTCACTTATTCCTTTACTAATTATGCACAGCGCAGAAAATCGCTCTTACCAAATTGTGCAGAGTTAGCTTGGCTACTGCTGGTTGGCCTTGGGTGGGGGGGCTCGGAAGCATCCAGACTCCAAAGGGGGGCGCGCAGAAAGTGATGGGAAAAGTTTGAGAATCACTCTGCCTACAGAACGCAAAGAAGGCAGTAACTGCACAGAGTCTCAGAACGGATGTCAGTTGACTTTAAAATGGTACTGCATATGCCAGTATAAGTATTTTTTAGGGATATTATTGGGCATGTGTATCGTTTTGTTACTTTATATTACCACCCTTTTTTGAAGATCTCAAATCATTTTAGTTAACTTTAGAACCTTTGATGTTATATGGCACTTTAAAGTCTATAGTTCAATTCATATTTTAAACAGCATGCAGTTACTGCCTTTTTGCCTTTGTAGGGCAGCACTGTGGATTTACAGTATGGAATGGTTTGATTAGAATTGAATAGGCTACTTGTAAACTGGAAACCCATGGTACTGTATGTTTCATATGTTCTCTATGTCGTGGTGGAGTTAAAAGACAGATACTAGTACATTAATCTGGCTCAGTCATGGTGTGACAATCATTTCAGTGCGTTTCGCCTCATGTGGCAGTCATCAGATTCGACTTGCGTTGTTCGGGATTGACTCTACTAATAAAAGGCATGAAGTCAACGAGACCGTGCTGCGGGTAAACTTTCTTTCTTTTGAAGTTATTGAACACTCCTGCGTCTTACCAGCATCTAGATGTGTTGTGATGTCTGTGCAAGGATCTTTCGAACTGTTGTGTGTGTTCTAAGTTCCGTGCGGTACCCTCCTTCTTCGTCTCTTTCTGTGGCGTTATGTGGGCTATGCATAACATAAGGATGTGCGTTCTCACCGTATCTACAGCGCTAATGGGGACTCCATTTATTCTCAATCGAAAATACTCTCCAAAGGTTCCCATCTCCCCCCCTAACCAAATAGGGGTGGTGCTAACACCTCCCCCCCCACCCGCGCACGTCACTCATTGGATCCAGGAAAACACCCCCCCCTCCCCGCCCGCCACTATGTGGCTTGATGTATCTTACTCTACTAAAGGGAAACTCTTTTTTGGTTTCCACCTTGCTCTCTGTGGGTCTTTCTCAAATTGCAAGGCCAAGTGTCCTTCACAAGTCGTATCAATGCCTTTAATTAGTCACCGGCCCAGGTGATTGGATTACTTTTGTGGTGAACTCTACAGAATAATCAATCATCTGGGTATTATATAGAGAGACTAATAAAAGGCGGAATCCAATCACTGGGGAGGATGCCTAATTAGGCTGATACAACCTTGGCCCCCAAGGACACTGGCCTTGCATTTGGAGAAACGACCCTGTATCCTTGCAATGCTATTGGACCACCTGAACATAGAGGGAGATTGACCTTTGACCTTGCTTTAGTGTTCAGAATGATCAGTCGAATTCCTCTACTCCAATTCACATTATTGCTTTTATTGCAACCTGAAATATTACAAAGTCCAACGTGAGTCCGAAACAGAAATCTATAAATGTCTGAAATCTGGAAAGAAAAAAAATGAATAGTATAATAGATAGGGCACAATTGATTTAAAAAAAACTACTGACACGTCTAGCTTTTACTCTTTGTATTGAAGGCAGTTTGAACAATAATAAACACGCATTGTAGCGTTGGAATGACATCGCGCAGACCGCGCTTCAAAACAGGGCATAAATCAAAATGAACTGCATCGTGGCTGCGACAAGCTCAATGCGTGACACTGCTAGGAAGTATAACCTGCCCTTTAGGGTGTCAACATGGTCAAATGTTCTATCAAGCAGCCTCCTTGGCGGAGGGTGTGCGCTCTCTGAGTGCTTAGTTTTTAAACAGGGTTTAGGGTTCTTTGTGTTCCTGCGTAACTCTTGGTGACTGTAGAATACGTATCCCTCCCAGATGATGTGCAGGAGGTGGTCCTAATTAAATAAAGAATATGAAAAATACATTAGTTACACTTTATTGTAATATGTTACATTGTGAGAACAGTCATTTATATTACAACAATTACAATTACAAATGCAACAATTTGTATTACAATTAAATGAAGGATGTAACCTCATGTAACATTATGTAATTTGTATGTATTGTGCTTTATGTGCATTGTACTGTATCGTACTGTAAGTACATACTATATTATGCTTTTGGTACATGGAGATATAGGCTACTAAAAATAAAGATAGGCCTATTACCAATACATTACATGTATTGTGATAACGATAAGTAATACATCTATATAAATTATATTTTAGCCATTGTGTGGTTGTTTTTTTTCAGAATTGCACAGTAATGGTGAAGGCCTAGTAATAATACATGTGACACTTTCAGGTGTGTGCTTCTTTGATCTCTCTCTCTCTCTCTCTCTCTCTCTCTCTCTCTCTCTCTCTCTCTCTCTCTCTCTGGCCTCTCATCACATGTGGTTTTGCTGGTCACTCAGTAGTGAAAAATAACTGACACTGAATAAAATAACAACATGTAGATGACATGTAGCCTATAAAGATTGGATGGCATTGCTGTGTACTATTGAAGGTCACCAAGCATCCTTTCTTTAAAAATGCATCACACAAACACAAAAACCTGCACAGACTAGAGGGGTATACTAAGTACACGGTTAAGTGATAAAACAGGCTCAGTAAAAGTGGTAAACCTGCTACTAGATGTACCATGCAAACATCATTTAGTTAAAGGTGCACTGTGCAGGAAATTGTCAAAAAAATGTACTGCAACTATGCTGCTTATTGAAATTGGGCTGCCTATTGCCAAATTTGATCTTTACATGAAAGTTTACTAAGTATTAAACAAATATTTTCTAGTATGGTCCAAGTACAGTCATTTTTGCAGCTAAAAATGGCTATTTTTGGAAATTCAAAATGGTGGACCATGGAGAAGATCCACCCTTTCATGTATGACAAGTGAAATTTTTCCAGTCCTAATGAATACTTAGAATTTGATGATGGTGGCCGTAAGTATTCATGAAAAGGTGACATTTGTGAATGGGTAGCATGAATTCTGGAAATAAACAACTACAAATCTCACACAGTGTCCCTTTAAGAAAATTAGGACTCTAGGCTCCTCTACAAGATGATTTGCCTCTACACAAGGTTAACTTAACTGGTTTACTACTGCACCAGTTTCTTATGTATAAACCCTTGGCTATATATGCAATTCTACTCTGGAATGTAGGCCTATATTAAAAGCAAACAACATAAATAATACTCACTTGAAGGAGCGCCAATCATACTGTACACCGCACCGAGAGGCTCCTCTAAAAATGGTGGAAAATGCAATATTGAGGTAGCCTACCGGCTATTTTGCTGTGAAAAAAAAAAAGTTTAATTGAATATCTTTCATAACAAAGATAGCCCGATGTCATCAGCATTTTCTAAACAACAAACTAGTGCTAGTATGGACAGTTCAGGTAACAATTCGCTACTAAAAATGTGGTATGTGTATAATATGCACACAAAAAAGGTGAGAGGCTTTACTTGGATTGAGGTTTTTTTGATGGACCTGGAATGAGATGCATTTTTTTAATTTATTATTTTAGATTTTGTTATTATGTAGTATATATCTTTTGGCACCAAGCTCATGTTTTGCACATTTAAGTGAATGACAGTTGCAACAGGGGGATGGTTGCAAATACATCTAGGTTTTTTTTTCTCTGTTATGTACATGTACCAGTATTAGTTAGCGGGGGTGCGTAGGGAACTTTCATGAGGAGGACCACATGATCATTCACTTTTTCAATATGACAGAAAATGCAAAATGATAAATATATTAAGTATAGGCTATATACACCCAAACATTTGATTGACTTCGATAGCTTTTATCTGGTTATTATTATTATTGCACTTTGTGTGGAGGCGAGACCCATGTGGCCCCTGGGCCTCCAATTACCCATACCTGAGCTAGAGTGATTATACAGGTACTGTGCATTCAGGATGCCCCATCTTTGTACAGTATGAGTATAATCACTCTAGCTCAGGGGTCCCCAACCTTTCTGGGTCTGAGGGCTACCAAGGTCTACCCGAGGGCTACTGAGGGCTACCCGAGGGCTATTTTGTTCAAATCACACTATTATTGAATGATCATTTGTTTATAGGTTATAAATAGAAATAATATCATATTTATATCAAGAAAGGCATTAACTGTGACTGAAATCTGGTAGTAATTACTGTTTATTAACATCCTTTGTGGGCACCTCAGAAGCTCCTGGAGGGCTACCTGGCGCCCGCGGGCACAACGTTGGTGACACCTGCTCTAGCTTGTACTGTATCTGATAGGAGAAAAAAAACTAGACACTGCAACCATCACCCGTTGCAACTCTCCTGACTTGTTAATACTTAATTCAGTGTTAAATGTCTTGCAGCATACTTTTCACTACTGTGTGGCCAAACTAAACCACATGAGATATATGCTGCTATGACTTGCATACAACTAAGCTCTCTTGACATTTGGGTGCTAGTGTTCTGGAGTTAAAAGTAAGCAGCTGCACGCACCGGTGGAGAGCATAGACAAAAATATTCAAGCTTTTTTCTATGTGTGCACTGCACGAGTAGTGCATCTGAAGAAATACGCACATGCGGTTTTGCTGGCGACCACGTAGCACGACCACGTAGCAAGAACACATAGTTGAACAGTGTAGCAAAACATATCCCAAAAAAGACGTAGGCCTACCTTTGCAACTAGGTATAGGATATAGAGCACTGCTGTCAGTGCTAGAGAGAGAGAGAGAGAGAGAGAGAGAGAGGACGAGAGAGAGAGAGAGAGAGAGAGAGAGAGAGAGGACGAGAGAGAGAGAGAGAGAGAGTCACAAGTCACGAGTCACAGCAACAACAAAAAATCATGATCAATAATTATACAGTAAATAAATATACTGTAAATAAATACTGTAGAATAATATAAAAATAATACTAATGGATACAAATAATAAAAACATACGGTAATATGAATAAATATAAAAATAATAATACATATAAAAATAGCCTATATTACTTACTGGCCAGTAGTCATTGCAGTGTTGACTGGGGGGAAAACACAACCTTCATCATAACGTGACTGCCAGTTGAAGTAGGCCTACTGTATGAATATGTGACTTTGCTGGAGACCGCGTAGCAAGAGCACATAGTTGAACAGAGTAACAAAACTTACTTTAAAAAGACACATACCATTGTATTGAGGTCTCGAATTCAGAGCACTTGAGGACGGGGGGAGAGAGAGAGTCACAAGTCATTGATTTGCTTATCATGTACAGTAAAAACTACTGTATGAAGTACTGCAAAAAACTACTGTATAATACTAATATAATATTATAGGTTCAAAAATGAGAATGAATTCTCTGACTAAGGCACTCCATAATTAAAATGTCTATTAATAAGACAAGCCCTTCATGTCCATGTAGGACTTGTCATATTAATAAAGACATTTTAATTTGGAGAGCCTTAGCCAGAGAATTCATTCTCATGTTTGAACCTGGAAGTACCTTGGACTAAAGAGCACCTAAACCCAAGAAACCAACAAACAATCTGGATAAGAGCACGCCATATCTACAAACTGATAATAATGTTATAAGCTACTTAGGATATCATTAGTAACACGTTAGAAGAATAAGGTTTGCATGTTCACTTATACATGCCTAACTGTCTGTATAAGTCACTCATAACACGTGTTAAGCCAGTATTCACATATTTATTGTTCACTGCCAATTAGGCCATTGGTCATAATAAGGACCTAGGGTAGAATGCCCTAATGTGGGGACAATTTTTGTCACTTCAACTTTGGTGGTTTATTGAAATTTAATGACAACATTTCAATACAAACAAATTACACCCTTTTCATCCTCTAGTTGTGCTCTAATCAAATAAAACCTTTAAAAACGTGTTAATTGTTTCTAATTTGAATAATTTGGATATTAATGTAAGTTGGTCAAAAACCATGGTTATCCCTAAAGTGGGACAATCGGTTTCCTTAATGTGGGACAGTGTATATTAAAAGGTCTCTAAAACATGTTTGTGTAAAATATTAATTCAAAATGACATCTGCCACTCTTTAAGACATATCAGTACACATTTAGAGCATGTTTTATTAATTAATTTTACTTTCTTTTATTGGTAAATATGACTGAGACTGTTTGAACCCATTGCACACATTGGTCACTTCAACATGGCAGCTCTATTTGAGGAAAGAACTTCCGGTTTTTGGACCCAAGAATGTTTTGTTGATAGCTGTGCTCAGTTAGATTAGGCCAGAAAGACTGAAATACACCTTTGATATAGATGTAAATATCTATTTTCTTATGTGGAACATGGTGTTGTGGACTTCATAAGTAATTGTTTGACTTATTAAATTACTACTTTTACAACTGTTCCCACATTAACGGAAAATCTTGTGTCCCACTTTGAGGACGCACCTATCCTAAAGTGGGGACCACTAATAATATGGGTTTTAAAATGAAAATATGACATTATTTTATATACACCACACATTATTTTTCTGATGAAACATATACCTACCCAACATATTTTATCTCAAAAATTGACAATGTTGTTTTGATTGGAATTGCCTTTAATACCCTAAAAGAAAAATTTGGCCAAATGCTATGTAATTTATGCCATTTGACGGACTTCACCCACGGTCCTTCTTCTTAATTGTAACCCTCCCTGGAGTATTTACTATTACATTTACTAAATCATGATATTATGATAAACAGGATGATAGGGCTTTTATTTTGGGTTATAGTTTTGTAAACATTTACCAACTTGGGGCAAAGCTACACACCTTAAACCTTAAAGGGGGTTTTGGGTCCAACATTAGGGCCATACGGGGGTTTTTCCCACTTTAGGGCATTCGACCCTAACATGATTTTGCTTAATACATGTCTTTATAAGTCACTAATACAGACAGTATTTAGGCATGTATTAGTGACTAATATGTGAACCTTATCCCTATATTTGTCATTAAATCATATCAATTTTACTTACTGGCCAGTGTTCATCGTGGTGTTGGCTAAGGACAAGAAAACACAACCTCCGTCCAGCAACCTTAACTAGGCAAGTTCAATAGCAAATAAAAAAGAAACAACTAGGCTACTTATGTTGGAGTGTTTTCAATCTGACAGTAAAATTCAACGTTGTCACATAGACTCACTCTGGCATATTCCGGATGCCCTCCTGCATTGATGCCCGTTCTGTACCCTACTATCGAGAGAGTTCTTGTTAATGGAGGTGATGGAGGAAGTGCATGGAAAAAACATAAAGGGGTCAACATGGTGCAGAAGGGGCCCATTGGTTTTGGCTGTTTGCGATAGAGACATATTGCCAATATATGTTTAATCTAATAGTCGGAAATCAATAGTTAACAAAAATTATCCAAACCAATTGGGTGGTGTATTTTTACCAAATGTGAAAAAAGTTTTTTTTAAAAAATGTTTATAAATTCCCCCCTCAAATAAATTTTAGTGTGCACCAAAGGGAATGGGAAGAGAAGGAAAGGATTGGCTGGTGTTTAGAAAAAGTGGAATGATTTTTTTGATCTTGGTTTTTTAAATTCCAAGGGGGGGATGAACCCCCCTGACACACCCCCCAACCAGGAACAACACCAACCAACACACCTCACCATCCACACACCTACCACCCCAACCCACACAACACACCACAACAACCCAAACACCACACTCCATCACCACACCACACACACACCCACACACCACACCAACCCAAACACAACACCAACCACCAACACCCAACACCCCACACACCAAACCAAACAACCCCCACACCAACACACACCTCTCCACACCAACACACTTATTGCATTGTATGTCTATAGGGCATTGGAAAATAGAATGACCAAAAAGATTCCAAACCTTGGCTGTTGGGGGCTGTTCCTTTCGGCCTAGATGGGGTAAATCAACATATCATCAGTAATTCCAACTGGATTTATTTTTCTTCCACCTTTCAACCCCCTCGGAAATCACCTACCCCACCCACGGTGCTTTTGAACTACTGCTTAATCTTTCATCCATCTATAACTTTGTCACTACCCACGCGGGCACTACCCACTAATTACTATCAATCTGGATCATATATACATGTATAGCGGGTTGAAGGGGGTTGCTGTTTATACGAGTTCTATAAGGGGCCCCTTTGACCAGTCTTGTTAACGACGGGCCCTGGGGAAGCGATTGGGCACAAACGATTAAACAATTTAACCATGTGTTTGTCTATTTTGGGGGGGGCCCCAAAAATTTTTGACTCAGCAGAGCGACAGGATCTGTGTCCTAGTGTTCAATAACGTTTCGATTCTGTTGTCTACGTTCATCATTCAGATGCCTACATGTAGGATCCGCTAGGTTCTTGTATACTTCTCCCTCTGTCGAATAGGCGCGTACCCTAAGACAATTGTCTGTGATTAGTCAGGCGCACTAACTTTGGACAATGGTACATTTCAATCTCTGCTTTTCGCTTTGTGTTCTGTTCAGTTTAGACTCTATTCCACCCCCTTGTTGACTAGTTCTCTAGCGGAACTGATGTACTCAACTAACCCATTCTCGCGCCTCTTGTTAGTGTTCCGCGCTATGGAAGTAAAAAGGATATCCACGCATACCTCCACAGTCCAATACGTCTATTTTTCCACTGCTAGGATAAAGATAAAAAATCTGGGGGCAGGGACCAAACAAAAAGGTGAGAATATGGGGGGGCGGGGGGCGGGGGGGGGGGGGTGTTTTTACCATTATTAAAAATAAATATATTCGGGGGGAATAACTGTTTCCTGGGGGGCATTTAACAGGGAAGTGGTTCAAATTATTGGGATGTAGGGGGGGGCCTATTGGGGAGGGTGGGAACATTTAAAGAGGATTTGGGGGGGACAGTGGGGTAACATAGACGGAGTTACCCCAAGTATACAGTGTTTGTTGGGACAAATATTTGTTTTACAGTAACATTGTGGTGGTGATGCCTGGGTGCTTGTAAGCGTCCTTATTGTCCCCCCCATTTGCAAAAATCGAGGGACCCACCCCAACCCCTCCACCGGGCTGTCTTCTTTCATACGCCAACCCCGGAGGGGGTTTTCCCCTATACGGACTGTAGATAAGCTTTCACATTGGAGAAGGGAAAAAATCCCATACTTTGGTTTCTAAAAACCTAGTTGTTTTGCAATATACGTGTATTTTAGTTAACATTTCCTTCGGAAATTGATTTTGCAGGAGAGAGACATCCCCCCCGCACCCGAGGAGGAGAGAGTGGGGGGGTGGGGGGAGGGGAGGAAGAGGAGAGAGGGAAGGAAAGAAAGAAAATGAGAGAGAACAGTTTGCGCCCGGCCCCACCCACTTTCATCTCGGAAGTCTTGAAAAAAAAAACAAAAAATTAAATAAACCCAAAGTTTTTTTTTTTTAATGTGGACAACGGTTTTTCCAACGGTGTGTTGGTGTATAACTTTCAGGCCCAAATGGGGGGGGGGGGGGGCCGACCAGGGGCCGCCGCCGGAATAACGCTTTTTCACCATTTTTAAAAAAACTTGTTTTTTATTTATACCCTACAAAACTCGAGAGTGTGCGGGCCACATCTTTCTATCTCCCTCCTGCAAAGTGTTTTTTTAACCTGGGTTTGCCAGCATACCTAGCACCTCTTTTCTGGTGTTTGCGGTTTTTTTTGGGGACATTGGTGGGGGGACAGTAGGTTTCAATGTCTTTACCCTTTTTGGGCCCCCATGTATGATTATACAAACAGGTCCAGCACATCCCCAGTGGATGATTAGGGAGTTGCCAATTATGGGATGGACAACAAACCGTGTTAGGAGGGGGGGAACCAAACTTCTTTTAATCTTTTCATTTTTTTCTTTTTCTTTGAAAAAAATAAAAAAAAAATAAACATTGATCTTTGCAATGAATATTTAGGAGAATTTTTTTCAATTGTTGGCTTAATTTTTCATCCAAACTACACCAATAGGCACCATTGAGCTTTCGTCATGTTTATTGGGAAAAAACTGTTGGCATATATGTGCTTTACAAGTATATGTTATAAACTTTTGCTAATTATTATTTAACTTTTTAAAATTTATTAATTATTATTATCATCAATTATCCCATTATTAATTTAATATAAATTATTTCTTGTCTATATTCTCTTTAGCAGGGGGGGAATTTCTTTTTGTAGTGTTATTTTTTAAAACAGTTATACCATTTCAATTCCTGAAATTTGTATTGCTGTTGGGGAATAAAAATACCGGTTGCAAATACCACCTTCCTTCAGGTTTTGGTTTTTGCTCCGGAATAAAAAAACACTTAAGCTTATAGTTGGACCAAGAATTTTCCTTCTTTTTCTTAAAAACTCCTCAAATGGCGTGGGGGGGGGGGGGGGTGGGGGGGGGGTCCGTGGCCTGTTTTTTGCGGGGGGGGGGGGTACTAAATTCTGACCGACCGTGGGGGTCCATTTTTATGACCCCCCACAAGGGGGGAGGGTTTGTTTATATAGGACCCATAACCACCCTGATAAAATTAAATTTTTTGGGGAGTTTTCATTTCTAATATTTATTTACATTCTTGTTAACATACTTTGTTCCCCTCATCTAAAGCAAAAAAATGTGGAATTTGGGAAACATTTTATTTTTGTTTTTGCTTAAAAATTAGTTCCAAATACTTACATGAACGTATATGCTAAATATTTGATTTGTATGGCCCTCCATTTGCATATATCGTAAAACATTCCCAAATAATACAAAAAAACATCCACTAATACATTTTTTTTTTCTTTCTTTCTCTCATCATTCAGTTTAATTTTCATTCTGAGGGAAAGTTTCATGGTGGGATTAGCTAATTCATTTTAACATTTTTTAGACTATTCACTTTGTTTAGTAGTAAGTCTACCGTACTTAATTAATACACTTTAATATTTATTGCTAATTATGGAAATTTCTCAAGTG
>NW_026945372.1:0-4586 GCF_034702125.1 Engraulis encrasicolus | reverse complement strand
ATATTTGGAGAAGAAGGTATGTTTTTTATCCTTAAGGCTGGTTTAAACTTTTTGAGACCCGCATAAAGGGATCATGACTAAAGCATTGTTGTACTGTGTTCATCTTGGGGGGGTGAAAGTAAAAAAAAACCGAGCCTGAACTTTTCCCCCTCTAACCCGACGACGACAAGATACGCATAGGACGTAACGTAGGCACTTTGTTTTTTGACACATTTTTAAACATTTAAAGCCTGTTAGACCTTTTTTCAACCCAAAATAGTAGAAGAAAACCCTAAACCCGAGAAAAGAATAACCAAAAGGGCTAATTATATCTTTTTTTTTTTTTTTAAAACTCTGTCAAGCCAAAAATCGGGCAGGGGCCTGAATACTAATCACCCCCTGTACAATTATAAAATTGTGAATCATACATAAAATAGATATAAAAGTTTTTTGTGGTTTGGTGTGGTGTGTGTGTGCAGCCCCCGTTTGGGTGCATGCTCTTTGGGTGTATGTGTTTTGCAAACCAAGAGTTCTTTTTCCCCTCACTAAATTTAGGCGACACATCCCTCCGGGCTTGGTCTTGTAAGCCGGGGAAACCGTCCACAAAAGATGTAGAATCTGCTGTTTGTCTACTGCAGTTTATGGCAACCTTATTTTTCTGCTTTTATTTCTCTTTGAGGTGCGAAATTAGTGACTTGGTGCCACCCTGACTCATGGGGACCAGCAAACATACACTTTTTTTCTCTCACGAGTGTAAACAGGCAGTTTTGGGTTGTGTGTGTGTGTGTGTGTGATGTTTTGTGTGGGATGGTGTTTTTTTTGGTGTGTTCTAAAGTGTCTCTCCAGGGAGTGTGTGTGGTTCGGGGGTGTGAACGGGTTGTTTCCCAATGTTCGGGGGGTGTGGCAGGAGACAAGTCCCGTTTCAAACTAGCCCCAGCCGGTCCCCCCCACACAAACACCGCTCACACAGGGGCACACACGTACACAATCACGGGGTGCGCCCCCTCACACAAATGTCCCCCAGGAAACGCATAAAGCATTTAAAAAACCACAACACATAAGCTTTTTTCCCCCCCTCCTGTCATTCCTGTCTTGTGACACATGCATACTGTGTTTTCAACAACGCCCGTGGGAGGGGGCCCCCACCCAAAAACACAGCCCACACCCACCACACCCAAAACACAAACCAAAACCCACAACACACCACACACACACACACACCACACACACACAACACCCCCACACACACCCCCACACAAAAACACACACACGCACACACACACACACAAGGGGGCGCCGCCTCACCCCCACACACCAAAAAGGGGGCGCACACACAAATCCCCGCAAACACTATAAAATTATAACACCCCCCTCACACCTCGTCTCTTTTGTTTGTCCCTCTCCCTCTCTCCTCTTTCCTCTCCTCCCTCTCCTCTCTTCCCCTCTCTCTTCCCCCCTCCCAATTTTTCCTCCCTCTTCCTCCCTCTTCTCCTTCTTCTCCCTCTCATTCTCATGGCACCCGGGGGATCAGGGTTTGGTGGAGACTGGGGGCGTGTGAATGGCCACTGCTCATCATGGGTATCAAAGGGGGGCACAGAGAGGGAAACTCTGCCCTGGCCACTTTTTCAGGCTCCACTCCCAAGGGGGCCCACACTGCTACAGGACCGCTGCCTAGGGCTAGGGGGCCCCCTGCATCCCCCAACACAGGGCCTTTTATTCCCCCAACTCCAGGGGGAACATGTTCTCACCACTTTTTAAGTGCTTGTGGTCATTTATGATGTCTTTTCACACCAGTTTTTGGTACGTTTTTTGTTATGTACACAGTACAACGTGCCCTCCAAATTATTGGCACCCCCTGGTTGAGATTTTTTAAAAGCCTTAAAAAAAATGCAGTGTTTTTGCAGAAGAAAAACTGTCACACTGAAAATGTTAGGAAAAAGTAGCCTTCAATCAAATGAATTGAGGAAAATAAAAAAAAATCCCCGACTAAAAAATAATTATTTTTTTATTAAATCACCTGTTCCACAATTATTGGCACCCTTAACAATTCCCAGGAAATAAATATAATTGAAGCATTTCTGTCATTTCTATAGTCGTTTACAAAGTTTACCAGAGTATGTAGGAACATTTAATTAGTAATTCATCACTTTCGGTTTCCCTGGGGTATAAATATGATGTGACACCGAGGCCATTTCTCTTATCCACTCTTAAACATGGGAAAGACAGAGGAACACAGCATACAAGTGAGGCAGATGTGCGCCGACCTTCACAGGTCAGGCAGAGGCTACAAGAAAAATTGCCACTCAACTGCAGGCTGCCCATATCCACTGTGAGAGGAATAATTAAGAATTCAAAACAACTGGAACAGGGGGTAAACAAGCCGGGAACGAGGACCCAAGTTTATTTTGCCACCACGCACAGTGGGGAGGATGGTAAAGAAATCAAAAGATCTTCCAAGGCTCACGTTACAGAATTACAACAAATGGTTAGCATCCTGGGTCACAAAGTCTCCAAATCAACCATCAGGCGCTGTCTAAAAACGCCCCAACAAGCTGTTTGGGAGGGATGCACGGAAAAACCCTTTTCCCCACCCACAATCATAAACGCAAACGTCTTTGGGGTTCGCCAAGCGGTATTGGGGCTTCAACTGGGGACCGTGTGCTTTTGGTCAATGAACCAAGATTGGCTTTTTGGCAACAAACACTCTAAGTGGGGCTGGCGTGCCACGAAAGATCGCAGCTGAAAAGCACCTCATACCCACTGTGAAGTTAATGGGGTGGGTCAGTGATGCTGTGGGGCTGTTTTCGCTTTCCCAAAAGGCCCTGGGGAAACTTGTTAGGGTGCATGGCATCATGAATGCTTTGAAATACCAGGATATTTTAAATCAAAATCTGTTGCCCTCTGCCCGAAAACTGAAGATGGGCCGTCACTGGGTCTTTCAGCAAGACAATGACCCTAAACATATGGCCAAATCTACACAGAAATGGTTCTCCAGACACAAAATCAAGCTCCCCCCATGGCCATCTCAGTCCCCAGACCTCAACCCCATTGAGAACCTGTGGGGCGAGCTGAAGAGAGAGTACGGAGGAGAGGACCCAGGTCTCTGGATGATTGAGAGAGATTCTGCAAAGAGGAATGGCTAAAATTTCCCTTTTTTCTGTTTTTTTCCCATCTGTGAAAAACTTTTAAGGAAAATAGGTCTGTTTTGTTTGGCAAAAGGGTTGTAAAAAATATAACACCGGGGGTGCAAATTTGGACACCATTTTTTTGATGTCAAATAATTATTTTTTATGTGTGATTTTTTTTCCCACTGAATAAATGCATTTGTAATAAAGGGTTGGTTTTTTTGTCTTTTTTTCCTTAAGGTCCCATATTTTTTCAAAAAAAAAAAAAAAATTGGAAGAAAAAAAACACATCTCAACCAGGGGTCCCAATAATAAGGAGGGCACTGTTAACCATGCCGGGGTTGTTGGTGTGTGGCATTGCTGAGGGGTATGTGCATTAGGGGTTTGTACTGTGGGTTTACCTCTGGGCGGAATTTAATGAAATGTCACATGCTCACATAAACGGTTAAAATACATCTGAAATCGAGAAAAAATTAGTCTAATTTACATGTAGTAGTCGTACATTTTCGCAAAAGGCTAGGTTAGCATGTGTGTGTGCTTTTTGTGTGGTGGTGTGTGTGTGTGTGTGGTGTGTGTGTGGTGTTGTGTGTTGTGTGTTGTGTGTGTGGTGGGTGAGTGTGTGTGAGTGGGTTTTGTGTGTGTGTGTTTGGTGTGGTGTGTGTTGTGTGTGGTGGTGGTGTGTTGTGTGTGGGTACCTTGAGAGGTGTGGGCGCCGCTTGGGGGAAAAAATGACAGATGGTCGGCGAGCGGGACCTCGTTCGAGGCCTGACGGGGAACCGGTCGGAAAAGGGGTGTGCGGTCTCCGGGAGACAGCGGCTTTTTACAGGGGGCGGGGGGGGGCACTTCGCAATGGTGAAAGGGGGCACAGAGACGACCGGGACCTTTTTCACATTTAAGACTAATAAACACACAAACTACAATGGTATAAATGGGCGCTATATCATTCATACTTTTACCCGACTGATTTTTTTGATCGATTGGGGAAACCAGGGCCAAAAGGTTCGAATCCCACCCTTCCATAGGAAAAGGTGTATTAAGACACCTTCCCCTTTTTCTAAATGGCACTTACAGAAAAAGTAACTGAAATGGCACTACAGTACACACATTGCTCCAGGGACTGTAGGACCATACTTTTTCTAACTGTAATTTACTTTTTATAAAAAAACAAGCAAAGTGTAAATACAGGGGGTGTATAAGGAAAGCAAAAGTTCTCTTTTAGTGTACCCCCATTAGGCAAGGGGAAAAAACTGGGGGTTACAGTAAATAACTCTGTCAAATCATACATATGCTGTATATTTGTACACCATTACATAGGTAGAAGAACTTCATTTTTTTAATTTAAATACCCCGTTTAAAGTGAATGGAATGTGCTTAAAATAATTGATATAATAAATATATAACATAAGGATTTACCTCCAGGGGACGCGGAAGAGGCCCCCCGGGCCCAGTCCGTATCGGCCCGGAGTAATGGGCGCGGTGGGG
>NW_026945371.1:0-4640 GCF_034702125.1 Engraulis encrasicolus | reverse complement strand
CACGAAGTCTACTTTCCCAAAACCCTGAACTCGCGGATTTTTCAGAAAACGACGGCCGCGGGGTTGACGACGTGAGGGGAAAGGGGCCGTACAAGGTCATCGCGTCGAAGGGCAGCAGCCTCCAGGGCTGGAGCGCGTCCCTCGCCATCGTGGACGAGCTGCACATCCTCGACCCGGAGGCGTTAAACCCTGTGATCGGTACGGGGAGCGCCGGAGGGTTGGTGTTCGGAAAAATCACGACCGGGGTGTGGGCGAGGAAGCTCCTGAAACGTAGAAGGGGGGCAGGGGCGGTGATCTTGGTTCTATTGGGCCGCTGAGGGGGGTCCAGTCCGGCCCCGCCCTGGAGGAGCAACTGGGCGGGCGAACCCGTGGGGGGGCTTGGCGTGGGTTTCAGTCAATGGAGAAAGCCCTAGCGAAGTAAAAATCCCCCGGAGACGCGCAAACGCTAAAAAACTCAATTTTGTTCGTGGCGAACGTGGACCCCTGGCTGGAGGGATGTGGGGAAACCACCCCCCTTGAAAAGCAACCCCAAGCCGTTGTCTCACGATTGACCGGCCCCCTGATGGGGCCGCGGCGTGGTTGCGCGTGGGTGGGGTGACCAGTAAAGTGGTTTGATCCCCAGCACGTAAAAACCCGCCTGGAAGAATATGAGTACGCGAGGAAATTGGCGGCCCGCGTCCTTTTCACCATTTCGCTATGGACCGCAGGCCCCCGGGACCTGTTTGAGGCGTGAACAAAAGGTACCGCACGTTCGGTTAACATGGGGATCTTTTGTGGGGGCCCCGCCCGCGGTAGCGAAACTGAACCAAACAAAAAACGGACCCGCACCTCGTTTTTGACGTACAGGGGCCTCGGCTGCGCAGGGCCGTTGGGGGCTGACGGTGACTCGCCCGGAGGGTGACCACTAACGGAATTGGCCCTCACCGCCACCCTGGGGGAAAATGAACCGCGAGACAAAAGAGAAAAACCCCCGTGTTCAAAGGGGGCCCCGCTGGCCCCGGTGACCTGTTCACCCGGCAAATCCCCGGGAACCCCCAAAACACCCCTTTTTTTGGGGCAGCCTCGTTCCCCCCACCCAGGGGCGCACATCTGAACCCCGAGTGTCAATGAGCGTGCGCGGTGTATCGAAGCGTCGCCATCCTGTCCACCCTGATCCGGCAAATGCCCCCCCCCAGGGGGTTTGGGACAACGAGCGATTGACACAAGATGGGGACCGCCGACATGAAGTCCCCCCAGGAGTTCTGGGGCAGACCCCCAAAACCCCCCCCACGGCAACGCTTACTGGCTCGCCAGCCCCGGGGGCACACCGGGGGAGGTAAGAACCTGACGGGTCCGGCCCGCCCATCGCCGCCCCCGACGCCAACCCGGCACCAGCCCCACCCCGCGCCACCCCCACCGGCGGGACCGACGTAACCGCGACATTTCCACCCCCGGTTTAACACCCAACCCGGTGAGGGGTCGGTACGGGCCACTCCAACTCCCCCCCGGTGCAAGCGTCATCAAGCTCCGAACACTCCGAGCGTTTTGGAGGCTCCCCCCGTCGGTGTCCTATCCAGGATCGTTCCTCACCGGCGGGCCGATGGAGCGTGAACCGCTGGCATGAGGTCATGCGTGAAGCACCACGTGTCCGGGAAACGGCCGGAATACAAGAGCGGGGGGACGGCCCCAAACAACCGCAGTTGTGGAAAACGTGCAGGCAGCTTTACAAATTTGCCCGTTTTCGCATCCCCACGATGTCCCCGCGCCCCTTATTGACGGACACCTTTCCCCCCTTACCCAAACCCTAAACGAGCAAACCGGCATGGTGCGACGACACTCCAGAGTTGACCACCAGGGGCGCTTTAGCGATGCCCCCCCCGGGGCCCAAAGAACCCCGCATCAAACCGACAGCCCCTACGGGCGACATGACCCCGATGGCCCCAACAAGGCGAGGGGGGGGAAGGGGCGCCATGAGTCCCGACGAGGTGCGCGCCAGCGAAGGGATCAGCGGCCCCGCACCAGCCCCAACCGTAGACCTCACCCAACCCCAAAAATCAAAGATGGGGCCTTTGTTGAACAGGGTTTTACCTAAAAATGACGACCGGGACGCCCTCATCGGGGGTGCGTCCCCTACGACCAGCCCACGATGTGGGGGTACAAAGGGAAAATTTTGCCGGGCGTCGGACGATCAAGAAAAAAAACGCCCCCCTTCAGGCACAAGAGCCCCGGGAAGATCACGCCAACCCGGAGCTGACGATGGTTTGCACATCCGGCCGGGGTGCGAAAAACCCCCAGGCGAAGAAGTCCTCACCCTCCTACGTGATGGTGTCCTCGACTCCTTCTCTATCGGGTTTTTAACCCAAGCAAAGCAAACGCGCCAGGACGGCCCACCGTCCCTACGGGGGCGTGCGCGGAAAGTTTAGTGTTACCCCCCCGCCTTCGAAGGGCTAGTGGCCCCTGCCCATCCGAAAATAAGGAGGCCACCATGGCCGAAGAAATCATTGAGAACGCCGCAACCACACCGGTTGTGGATAACACTCCCGAGATCAACCAGATTCGGGAAACCGTCACCGACCTGGAGCGTCGCATGACGACTTTTGGGGACCCTGACAGCAACGAGCCAACCCGAGCTACAAGTTCGTTCGTTCGGGGATGGGCGTTGAAGGTCCTGAGGGTGCGCTGACGCTGTCAACCTGACCGGGGGTTCCCAACGCCGCAAACGGCCAATCTCGCGGCAACCAGGACGCTTTCGCTAAGAACGCTTGGGTGTTGGAGACCTTGGGGTTTCTCAGTTTTGGGGGCCCCACCCTAACGCTTTCGCACGAACGCGCTCCCGCTCCGGGGATGCGCTGGAGCCCGGGGTCGAGTCGAACACGATCCGCACCGCGCAGCAAGCCAATGAGGCTGACCCGTTGCAGTTCGGGAAGGTCAGTATCAGCTCCGCGAGCAGCCCCGTCCTCACGCGGGCGCTGGACGGATTCGTTCCAGGCGGCGCAAGGGCCCAACTTGGGTACGTCAACCTTTGCATGGGGGGCCCTGGAAAAATCCTCCCCGCACACCACGATAGCGTCAGCATCCGAGCCGGTGCGGGAGGCGCCGCCGCCGTATCGACCCCCAGTCGGGGGCCAAAGCGTGGGAGTTCCGCTCCAACTGGACCGGGCCGGCCCCGCCCGCTTTTATCCTGTGCTCCCGAGCGTGGGGTCATCACGCCGCCCCCCCCACGACACGCGGCCCGTCCCCTCCGGCCGAAAAACCCCCGAGAAACAACCCCGGTCAGCAAACCTGCCAGGTAGACCGCGGCCTGTACGGCCTCCCGGCGCGTGGACACCCCCCTGACCGAGGGGAATGCTAATCCAACTCCCGCGGACCCGGGTTTTGAGTCGCCGGGTGCCCCGTCGGTTGAGCGACCAGGACTCGTGTCGCTCCGCGGAAATGAGCGTGACGGCACTGGGTCGTTCGTGTCCAGCCCAAACCCTTTCGTCGAAGGACGTCGCTAACACGATGGTTCCCGCCACGCCCCTCGCGCCTACGTCGGTGAGGAGCACCCCGTCACCGAGCAAAACCCGCAAGCCCTCGACCCCGCACGCGCACTCATGCGCGACGGTGGGGCCGATGATGCCCGAGGTCTTGTGAGGTCACGTGGGCGTAGGTTTCGAGTGGGTCCCGGGGGGGGCCCCCCCCATCAGGCATGACCGTTCGGTCTGTTGACGGCCCCCCCCCCAGGAGTACCGCGACCCTGAGGCTTTTTTCGCCATCTTGGGAAGACGCCCCAAGCGGGGTGACCCGGGCGAACCTCGGGGCACTCGTGACGAGTTCCCTGTTATCCGGCGCGGGGGGAGTTTTCTTTCCCTACCCTTTCCAGAGAAAATGACCCCCCGTCGCGTGATAGAGCCGGGGGGGCCCCTACATGGTTCAAAGGGGCACGTTTTGGGCGTTCACGGTCAGGGTTCAACGCTCTCCTCGCCCCCCGGCGACGAATGGCAGCGACCGCCCCACTGATCAGGCTGTTTGCACGTTATTGCGCCGTGGAAAAGTTCTATTGGACAAGGGACAACCCCGTTCATTCCCCTACCCCCGGCGGATTCCTCGGACTCGTATCGGGTTCAGCGTCGTAAAAACCAAACGAAAGTAAGGAGGCCCCCCCCCCTGGCCCGTTCCCCCATTACGCGAAGAAAGTCACCATTTTGTTGACGGCAAAAAGGGCAGGGGACGTACCTCGTTCGTCCCCCAAAGGGGCCCCCCCCGATAGGCCCCCGCGAGGCACCCAAACCTTTTGCGACCTAACGCTGGCAGCTCGAAACGTTGGGTCGCCAAAAAACCCCCCCCGTCCCGTGGTGACACAACCAAAACCCCACCCCGGGATAGCCTTTTCAGCGTCGTGTGGAAGGCAGCCGAGGGGTGGCGGGATATCGGTTATCGCAAGCCATACGGCAACGACCCGACCAGACCAAACCCCAACACAGGTTCGTTTCCCCCCGCGCGGGCCGCCCCCCAGGTCGGTGGGGAAGCTAGTGGTCGTCTGGCGTGGGGCGCCCTACGTCGGAAGGGCAAAGTCGTCACCCGGACCGGGTTTTACCCGCCCCCCCCGCAGCGGCAAGGGTAAACCCACAAAAATGGCGGCCCCCGATCGCCCCCCTACGGTTCGGGGGGCCACCCCCCTC
>NW_026945370.1:0-4643 GCF_034702125.1 Engraulis encrasicolus | reverse complement strand
TGTGTTTATCTGTTTGTCCTCAGAAGGATGCGGCTGCAGCCCATAAGAAGGCGGAGGCTGAGATGGACCAGAGTGGAGAGGGAGAGAAATCAGAGTAAGTACACCAGTGCCTCTCCCTGTACCCGATCTTTCAGCACATTTAAGAATCTGATGCAGGGGTGCGTTGTGGAGCAGCGCGCTAAGCCCCCCACGCTTGGGCTTGCATGCCCACGGGGCCCCCTGTTCGAGTCTGGCCGGGGTCATTTCCCGGCCCTGCCCCATCTCTCTCTCCCAATAGTTTCCTGTCTACTTTCATACTGTCCTGTAATAATAAAAGGCCAAAAAGCCCCAAAAAATACTTTAAAAAAAAAAGAAAAAGAAAAAAGAAGCTCATGCTGTACTCCATCTGTGCCCCAAGGTTGGAGCAACATTTATGAATCTTTTGTAGTTCCATTGCAGTCTGTGCCCCAAGGCCTGCGCATAGTACTGTACTTAGGAATGGGGTTCGATCCCAAGTCAGAAGATTTCGGGGGTTTCTTTCTCAAAAAGGAAAGTTCGTACCCTTTTGAAATTCGGTAGTTGCCAATGGAAAAATGCATTGACAACAACAAAGTAGCTAATGTAGTAAGCAGATTTGGTTTTGAGAAATGCACCTCAGAATTTATTTCTTTTTAGCTTTAGGGTTTTGGGGGACAGAGTGGACGCATGCTGTTTCGTTCAACGGGCTGCAAGCCAGTAAATTTATCAGGAATGAAGTTCCCCCGAGGGCCCCTTGAGAAAGTTGAAACTGCTACTGCCCCCCACTTCTTCTCTTTCCCTTTTTACTGTTGCCCTCTTTTTCTTCTTCCTTTCCTCTTTCCCCTCTCCTTTCTTCTTCTTCTTCTTCCCTGTCTCTCTTTTTCTCTCTTTCTCCATCTCTTCTTTGCTCTCTTTCTCGCTTCTTTTCTCGTGCTCTCTCTCTCTCCATTCCCCCTCTCTCTCTCGCTTCTTTCTCGCGCTCCTCTCGCCCCCCCCTCGCCCCCCCCCCTCTCCCTTCCCCCCAAAACCGTTTCTCCCCTTTTTCCTTCTCTCTCTTCTCCCCTTTTCTCTCATCCTCTCTCTCCTCTCTCTCTCTCTCTTCTCCGCTCTCCCGGGTCTTCCCCCCCTCTCCCTCTCCCCCTTTCCTTTTCCCCTTCTTTTTTTCTCTTCTCTCTCTTTTCCCTTTTTCTCTTTTTCCCCTTTTTTTTTTTCTCCCCTCTCTCCCCTCTCTCTCTCTCTCTTCTCCTCTCTCTCTCTCCCCTGCTTTTTGCGTTTTGAGGACGGGGAGAAGAAGGATTTGGACAAGAGCAGGGATGATCCCCCCCCAGAGGGCCGGGGAGGGGAGAGGGGCCCCCCCAAAAACCGGCCCAGGGAGCGGAGGTCCCCCCGAGGTATGGCCAGCTGTGCCCGGCCGGGAGGTCTCCAGCCAAGTGTGGTACGCGGTAGAAATATGCACTAAAGAATTTTTGGTGTACACCACACAAACCCCCACCACCACATTGCACACACACCACACTTGCACACCAGACAATGCGTGCACACACTCACAGATACAACACACACAACACACACACCACACACACCACACACACACCCACACACACACCCACCAACGCCCCCAAAACCGCACACACAGAACCCACCACACAAAAACCAACCACCACACACACACTACCCCCAACACATCATTTTTTTTTTAAATCGAAGAATCATGAGACCCAGCCCCTTTTACAATGGTCGGTAAAAAGACTTACACATATAAAATCAATTATTAAAATACCAATGCAACATAAATCATAAAAGGGGAAAAAAAAATTTAAGAAAAACTATAAATTTAAAAAATTAGAGTTAAAAAAAATACAGTATGTGATAAAAAAACTTCCCAGATTTTTTTAAAATTTTCAAATGCACCCAGGTTTGAAGCCCCATTCCTTTTTTGTTGTAGGGTTTCAAAGTGAGGTCACGACACTAAAGCCTTTTTACCCAGTTCAGTGCGGGCAAAAAGGGGGCCCCCAGAAAAAATTTGCGCTAGGGTTTGATAGGGTTGGAGTGAAAAACTAAAAGAGATAAAATATAAAATGGGGGTTTACCAGGAGGGCCTTAAAAATAAACTAAAATTAATGCATGCCCCCTTCTGTGAGAAAGTGGAGCCCCCCAAAACTTTATCTTATAACAGGAAATGAGGGTGCAATTGGATCCCGTAAAAACAAAGAGCGAGATGACAGGCAGGCCCTTAATTAGAGAGGGGGTGCATGTCTGAAAATAACCACCCTGTAAGGAAGCAAAAAAAGAGCTTAAATTAAACTTTTTTCTGCGGGAAAACGGAAGTGTATTTTTTCTGGGCAGGAAAGAATTTTTGTTGAGGTATGAAAAGACAGTCGTATGTTTCTTGAATGTGAACTTTCATTACCCAGATTCCCGGTCTTAAAATGGAACTCTTCAAAACAGCCCTTAAAGTAGAAAATTTAAATCTTTTTTTCTCCCCATGCTTGATCGAGTAAAGCCAACATTTAGTCTTGCTTCCTTTAAAATAGAAGCTTAAGACCAAGAAGGCATTTTGTAGAAATAAAAGCTGCTGAAAATTTCTCCAATGCTAGGTCGGGGAAATCGCAACAAATAAAAAAATTGTTTTTTGCATTAGATGAAAAAGGCTTTGGGAAAAGGGGAGGAGTATGCTTTTATGTACATGGTGAAGGTACCCGGCCTAATACTGAACCTTTTGGGCCCCCTGGTTTTGCAGGGGGGCAGATTTAGTATTACCCAAAATTTTTCAGTATGGTGCGTTTTATAGGTAGCTCTGGAACCCCTTTCAGGCACTTTACTAAAACCAAATACCCGGCGAATTTGTAGAAGCAGAGAAAGGTTTCCCGTGTCAAAAACTTTGGATAAGTCACAAAAAAGGGGGCACAAAGTTTTTTTGCAAGGAAAAATGAAAAATCATCAATTACTTTTGCAGCGTGACTGTACTGTTTAGGCAAAGCCGATTGTGTTGACACAAACACCACCAAACCCCCACAAACCCCCACACACACTTTCACACACGAAGCTGCAACACTACGATACACACGCCGCCCAAAACCACCCACACACACACAACCCACCAAAACCCCACACCCCCCCCCCAAACCCCACCACAACACTGCACACACACTTCACACACAGACCAAATACCACACACAACAAAACACACACCACAACACACACACACCCCCCAACACCTTGCACCACGAATGCGGCACACACTCCCCGTACACCGCAGGCACACACAACACACACACCACCACCCGCACACCACAAACAGACCAACCGTACGTTTTGCGTAGTTGCAACATACTAGGTTGCCCCCCCCCCCCCCCCCCCCCCCCCCCCCCCCCCCCCCCATCAGGATGCCAAAATATTGGTAATAATTGGTGAATATATAGTCAGTATAGAAAGTTATTAGTTATTTATTGAATGTCTCGTGGAGAGTTGATGTGATGTAATATGTATGCACTCATGAGTTATATGTCTGCACTGCGCTGTACAGTGAATCACTGTATTGGCAAATTATTTTAACTTCTCTGTCAGCCTTGAGATGTATCAGACCAAGATGCTGGTACATTTTTGCATTTGTGGAATGTGCGTTGAATAGTAGCCTATGTACGGAGCTTAAGGTGATAGTGTCCCATTTTTGGAAATAAGCTTATTTTACACCTCCCCTTGAGTTAAATAATAGGGTTTTACCGTTCTCCTGTACTTCAAACCGTTTTCTAGTTATGGCAGTGCACATTTTACCTCCAAGCTAACAGTTAACATTGAGTCCTATGAGACCAGTTAGCTGCAAGCTGGTCTCATAGGACTCAATGTTAACTGCTAGCATGGAGGTAAACTTTGCACTGCCATACCCAGAGAATGGTTGAAAGTACAGAGGAACGGTAAAACCCTATTATTTAACTCAAGGGGAGGTGTAAAATAAGCTAATTTCCAAAAATGGGACACTATCACTTTAAGGTGTGTGACGCAAGATGGGGATACGGGGAGATAATGCATCATGCACACAAACATACTGTATGTGTTGGGAGCAATGTGCTCTTTCTTTAAAACAAATGCTGGTCATTGTCAGTGTCCTGGACCATTTAAGTGAGCATTTAAGTGATGCAATACGTACGTAGTTGAGTTGTGCAATGTACTATGCACAGAAAATAAATACAGTACATAGCCTACTTGAAATTGCTTGTGTGCGTGGAATGTCAGTTGGATATTCTGTGTGGAGCTGCTTATGTGATGCAATATGTAGCTGGCGTGCACCGTGTATCTTGCGTACACAAACAAATGTGTCACATTCTGAAAACAAATGGCAGCAATTTCCATTGCAATCGCTGAATGTGAATGAAACATTGTAGAGTTTATGTGATTCCATATGCACTGTAACTGACAGTGTAAATAAATACATACTGGTAATATTCAGCATTTTTGGGGAAGTCAGTTGTGTATTATGTGGATGTTATATGATGCAATGTGGTGTTGAGCAGGACACAGTGTATCATAAACGAGCATACAATAAGCTGGTAATTTCTACAATTTGTCAAATATTGAAAAGATCATGTGATGCAATACTGTGTATGAGTGAGCTATATAGTCTATCGTATGCACACACAAGCACACAC
>NW_026945369.1:0-4660 GCF_034702125.1 Engraulis encrasicolus | reverse complement strand
TTTTTAATTTTTTTTTCAATCACTTTTCACGTATATCCTTAATTTTTTACGGTTTAAACACGGCCCTTCATGTCCCCAAAAATTTTAAAATGCTTGTTATACTTAATCATGTTAGTTATTGGTCCATCACTGTCATTTCCCCTGTCTTGCATTGATTCGTTTGAAATGTCCCCGGTATGTCTTTTCCTTTCAGGTTAAAGCGAAACTAATTTCAATTTCTTGTTGAACCATCATATAAGGACTGACAAAAAACTGACTTGATTGTTTGACTTGTTTGACCTGTATTCCCGGGGTTTTCAGACTCCTGCCTCCCAGCCTTAAAAGCTCTGTCTTGGATCGTATTTTGACGTGATCTCCGACCTGTCTTTCTGTCCCCCTCTTCACTGAAACTTTGCCAATGTGGTCCGCCCCCTGCATGGCAAATACGTTCCTACGTACATTAAGGAGCCCCCAAAACACTACCCAATGGGAAAACATGCCCAGCGACCCCTCCAAACCGTGCGTTTTGGGCCGAGTTTACCTCCTGTGTTTACAAGTTCCTCGTGAAAAAATCTAACTCTGTAACTTAGTTCAAAACAGTAACACAAACGTTTGTTAAAAACAGCGGGAATGAACATGAACACGTGGCATGGTGTTATAGAGTAAGGAGCATGTAGAAGATATTCACACACAAGGATGTATGCTTTCACAGACATCAAAAACCTGCACCAACACATACCAAGTGGGCTTTAATAAAAGGGAAATCTTACTCCCCGGGGGGGTGCCTATTTTTTTTTAAGAAAAGTCAAATTCTTGTTGCATGACCGTCGCTGTACTGAGAAAAGAAACACAGTGCTTGAACCTCTGCATGAACCATGATTTCAATTATTTAGATCATGGCAGATTTAAAAATAAAAAGAGATAAAAATAGACCCTGCAATATATTAACCTAAATAGTGGGGTCGTATGCATGTACATTTTTTCTCAGTCATTTCAAATTGGTGTTAAAGTTTGGTTTTCACTTCCAAGTTGAATTTGGTTATAAACAATTTGGGTTCGAGTGTAAAAACACACAGATAACAAAATGGCCTGCGGGGGGCGCTCTAAAATATAAAAACTGCTATAACTTTTGATTAGTTTAATCAAATTTAACATATAGGTATTATGGATCAGCTTAAGAGGGGGAGCGGGAGCTAAGTATTTGGGTTACCGGTTTAAGACAACTATGTCAAAAAACACATGATTACCCATGGACAGAAAAAATTCGGGGTTTTTTTTAAGAAAAAAGGGTTTGGGAATGCCCTCCAATTTGAAATGAAACATCTTTTTTGTTAAAAGTTATTGTAAAAAACCCGGGAAATTCATAAATTGATTTGTCAAATACCCTGACGCCAAGATACCTGGTACCATACCCAAATAGGGTGCAAAAAGCCTTGTGATATTTAGGCCCCAAACTTGCAACTTTGATTTAGAATTTGGATCATGATATCAATTTTTTTTCAATCAAGCCATATTTATTAACAAAAAACAAAAAAAAAAACGTTATCTGAAGAAAAAAATAAATAATAAAATAATAAAAAATAATAAAGCTTTTCCGGGAGAGCAATTCTATTATATGCTTGTGGCTTATTCACCACACACCCCACCACACCCCCCCACACACACACACACACACACCCACACACACCACACACACACACACACACAAACACCACACACACACCACACACACACAAAACCACACAAAACCCACCCAGAGAGAGAGGAGACTGTTGTATACCACACAAAAAACCAGGAAAGAATAGGGGTCGAGTCTGTGTGGTGTTTGTGTGTTGTTTTGGGGGTTGTGTGTGTGTGTTGGGGTTGTTGTGTGTTGTGTGGTGTGTTTTTGTGTGTGTGTGGTGGTTTTTTGTGTGTGTGTGAAAAGGGTTTTGTGTGTGTTGGTCGTCAGTCTTCTGTGCAAGAGGAGATTTTGGGGTTGTGTGTTTTTTGGGGTTTGGGTGTGGGGTTTTTGTTTGTTGGGGTGTGTGTGTGGGTTTTGGTTGGTGTGTGTGGGTTTTGTGTCATGTTAATTTCGTCAACCTGACTATCAAAAATATTTCGTAAAACCCCTTTTTGGATTTTCGTTTTTAGACTAAGACTAAAAAAAATTGGGAAAGGGAATGACTAAAATGACTAAGAAAATTGGTTTTCGTCATTGTGACAAGACTCGGGTAAATTTTTTAAAAAACGACAAATTAACTAGAGAAAAAGAGACCAGTGTGTAAGAAGTTTCATTCTGCATGTTTGATATATTTAAAAAAAAACTGTATGGGGAGGGTTTATTTTGACGTCAATGATATACGTTAAAAAGGGAAACAGTGTGTGGAAATTCTTTAAATTCAGTGTTTATAAAATGACTAAAATGAAAAAAATTGACTAAGACTAAAAATTTATTTTCGTCATTTAGCCCAACTAAGACTAAATTGGGAAAGGGAAAGACTAAAAAAGACTAAGACCAGGGCCTAAATTTTAAATTTTTCCACCCCCGCCAATTTGGCTATAACATTTTTTTTTAGGGAAATTTCGTAATTTCCGGGGGGGGAGGGCTGGTGCTAGGGGGGGGAGGGCCTATGAAAAAAAAGGGTGGAGGGGGGGCCATGGCAAAAAAAATCGGGGTTAGGGGGGAGGGCCATGGGGAAAAAAAAAACCCAAAAATTTTATTTTATTTTCATTTTTTTTTTTTTAAAAAAAATAAAAAAGCCTGAAAAAACCAAAAAGGTCCCGGTGCTAGGCCTACATTTGACTGAACTTTTCTGTAGTCAAAAAATATCAGGTGCAGTACGAGTTTTCCCGGCTGACTCTCTTCACTGTGGATTGCTGTAGGCCTCTACTGAAAATTTAGCATATGAAAATGCCCGTGGGAAATATCAAACCGCTAGGGGTTTTTAGCCTATGGGGTAAACAGTTGGGAATTTTGACAAAGAAATTATGGGCATTTTCCAGGGAAATTTTGGGAGGTGTTGTAGTAATGGGGGTCACAGCTTTTGTTAAATCATGATTTTTTTTTTTGGCACCGCCGTGTGCTTTTAAACTGTGTCAATGGTCGCAAAACCCCGCCCGGGAAAAACTTTTTTTTTGTTTTGCTTTTGTGTCAGGGATAAAAATTTTATTAACACGAATGTTTGTTGGCATGCCAACATACACGGGCTTTAAACCCCTGGAGGAGCTAACTTGTTGTGAGGAGAAGTTCATCCTTTGGTGATCAAAAACGGACCAACTAAGCCCAAAGGGAAATTTGGTGTTAAATGCGAAAGGAAAAGGGAATTCCCAAATTGTGCATCGGTCAGGTAAAAGTGACTTTTGTTTTTTTGGGTGGAGATTGAAATTTATAGTAGCACATTGTAGGGGGTTTGCCTTTTTGGTGAATTTAGCCCCGGATTGGCTAGGGGTTTCATCTAACACAGCCGTGGGGTCGTGGGCCCCTGGCTTGGGCTATCATCGGCCAATAACTGATGCCAAAGTTGACCGCGGTGTGAAATGGCTTGCTATTGTTAGATGTTTTGGACTTTTGTAGTGGTGGCCGATTTGTTCCTTTTGCCTCTTGCTGCTGATTTGACCACCGTTTAGCGGCACCTTTTAGTGAGTCTTGAATTGGCCAACGCCAAATGCAACTAGGCTTTCCCCACTCTCCCGGGAATCAAAAAGCAGCAATGGCACCAGCTGCTTTGGCGCTTAACCTAGGCCTACTTCTCTCGCCGATCACAGCACAAACTCTTTGGGCCCTTCCCGGTGTAATCACATTCGGTGAGCAGTAGGCCTATGCCTGTCTCTGTGTGGTGCGGCTTTTTGTGCGCGGGCGGGGAGACAAGGCAGGGGTCCTGATCGTATGCATCTTGAGATACACAGTCGCAATTGCAAGAAAAACTAAATTGTTTGAAAGACCCCGGGCACCTCTCCACAAGTGCCTCGCATAGCCTAGTCATGCATTTCTACTAATTTCAAAACATTGTAGCCCGCCCATGGAGAAGAGGGAACTGTCACGGCAGCGCGATTTGCTCTTGAACACGCCCTCACCTCCACATTAGGTGCGCATTTCCCTTCCACAAGAAGAACTTAATAATTTTGAAGTGAAATGTTAAACAAAAAAAAGGTAAAATTTAGTCAATCCTTGGTTAGGCTAAATAAAACATGAAGAAGTTAGTGGGATTCGCCATTCTTCATCCTAAAATTGATTAGAATGCAGGATATTGCATCTAAAAAACACATTTTTTTTCTGGGAGAGGACTCCCAGACCCTCCGCCGACCACAGCACCCCCTGGGTCAAAATGATTTTCCCGCTCCCTCAAAGTGTCTTTGGGGCAGGGATTAAAGCTCCCCGCCCGCAGTGGTAGTTTGGCAAGGGTGCAAACATCGGCCGCGGGCCGCATCCGCCCCCCAGAGGGGTTCCCCTCCGGCCCGGATGTAAAAAAAAAAAAAAAAAATTTTTTTTTTTTTATTATTTATTTTTTTTTTTTTTTTTTTTTTTAAAAGAAAACCGAAAAAGCCAATTCGGCCCCCGGGGGGAAAATGAGACCTGCATGACATTAACCCAAGGTCCCTCGTTACACGTATATTTAATAAAGTGCCAACACCTTCTATTAAATTTTAATTGTCTGTAAAAGGCATTGATAAAGCTCATATATTTTAACCCCTATATAGA
>NW_026945368.1:0-4606 GCF_034702125.1 Engraulis encrasicolus | reverse complement strand
GACAGACTGAGTGTGGTGGAAAGCGCACACATCCAGCAGAAAAGCATCAGCAGGTGCCAAATTCAAAAAGTGTCACATGTAGGAGCGGGAAAGGATCTGCACACTGCTTGCAAAAGACTTTAAATTTATTACGAGAAACGTTTCGATCCTGAAGAAGATCTATGATCGAAACATTGATCCTAATAAATTAAGTCTTTCGCAAGCAGTGTCAGATCCTTTCCCACTCCTTCTTTGGACAGACTCTCAAAATAGTTATGTTTTTTTCGCGTTTTTCTTTCATGTCTATTCATTTCAAGTCTTTATACTTCTACTTGTATGCCATGCACGTAATGCCTGAACCAACAACAGAGAAAAAGTAACACCAAAACACATGGATGTGAAGGATGTTGAAGTGGGGGAATGAAGAGGATCTGGATAGAATGAGTGTGTGAATGTGTGTTTTGCTGAACATTTTGTATTGTCTTGTAGTGTCTATATTTAGGTTTGGATTGTTAGATTAAGGGGACCCTATTGAAAATGAAATGTCACATCTGTAAATAAAATAGATAAATAAATCAAAGGCCACGGTTAAGAATTACAATGTACAATGTAAATCCCACAAACTATGCTGAGTATATGCTGGTTCCTGTTTTTTTTTTTTTTTTTTTTTTTTTCATTTAGAACAGGACAGTGAAGAGTGGGGACAGGAATCACGAGGTTGGCAGTAGAGAGAGCAGTCAGTCAGAGACGAGAGCTACGGCTGCGGTGAGGATTGGGAAATTACCCAGGTCGGCAATCGAACCCGGGTCACCCGCGTAACTTCTAGTACCCAGACAACCAGGGGCGGATTTAGCCATTTTGGGGCCCTAGGCGAAACATAAACATGGGGGCCTTCAAGTCGTTATATAGACATACAATTCTGGGATTTGGTGCTATTCAAATGTTTTGTCTCATATAGATCTTTGATTACTTTACATATGTGACACAGTAAGATCAAGCCTGCTTTTTTTGCACGTCTACCACAACTGGTGTGACAGTTGGGGGCCCCTATGGAGGACACATTTGGCTGGGGCCCTAGGCAATTGCCTAGGTTTGCCTAATGGAAAGTCCGCCTCTGCAGACAACTAAGCCATAGCTTGGCCAAATTTTGCTTTTAAATTCCTCTCGAATACTGAATTACCACGGTGAACCAGTATATGCTCCATAAAAGTGATAGGATTCAACTTTATCATCTGCAATTGTTAAATTATATATAAAGGGTAATTCTACACACAAAGAGTTGAATTAGCACTGAATTGATTGAGAGCACATACTCTCAGAACAATTTTGAATTGAAACTGAAACTGAAAATTGTGAACTCCATTTGTGCAGGGGCCTCATGTACAAAGACTTCTAATGAGTTCCTACTGAATCTGTGCATAAGTGGAAAGCACTTACCTAAAGTTTCAAATGTATCAGTCCATGGCTCCAGTCCATGCATAAACAGGTTTTCATGCTGATTCATGTGATACGTCCGATTTCACATGTAATTTCATACACATGCACTTTTTCATTTTAAGTCAGTGTTAGTAGATCTGAAAATTTGCAAGACAAGTTCCTTAAGGAGGTTTTTTGTGCATAAGCAAGTTTTGTACATGGGGCCCCAGAATCTCAAAGTGGAGTTTCACACGGGTGATTTTCTAAAATACTGCTAACTCTCGCCGATGGGAGCTTCAACTGATCATTGTCCTTGGTTAGGGGGGGGGTTCTTTTGGGGGGGTGGGGGGGGGGGGGAGCTTCACTGATGATTTTCTAATGTTGGCGAATGACCCGCCCAAAGTCCTGCAGAGCTTCGCTGCAACTGGCCGACTTATTTGGCTTGCTGCACTGCGCTGTGGGTGTAGAGTTGCTTTTGAGTACAGACACCTAATAGGGGCTCATCCAGGTCCGAAATCATCCCGCTGTTTTTAAGTGTTGCGGCACAACCTCAAGCAGAGAGATACACAAGGATGGAGGCAGTGGGTCATTAACGAGGGTGAAGCAGGGAGAGAGAGAGAGGTGTGTGTGTGGTGTGTGTGTGTGTGTATTTGTGTGATGTGTGTGTGTGCGGGTTGTGTGTGTGTGTGTGTGTTGTGTCTGTGTGTGTGTGTGTGTGTGTGATGTGATGTGTGTGTGTATGGGGAGGGGGATGGGGGTATATTCCCCAGTATAGATAATTGTTGGTGTAGTGTGTGTGTGTGTGTGTGTGGTTTGTGCTGTGTGTGTGTGTGTGTGTGTGTTAGTGTGTGTCCCCCCCCTCCCGGTCCTTATTGCCTCGTTCCGCCTCTCTGTGATGCATGTCTCTTTATTTCGTTTTTGCCTTTTCAGGTGTGTGTGTGTGTGTGTGTGTGTGGTGTCCTATCACTGTGAGTGTGGTGTGTTGCACGGTCGATGTGGCCTGTCGTGTGTGCTGTGTGTGTGTATGGGGGAGGGTGGGGGGATGGGGGTACTAATTCCCCCAGTTATAGATAAGTGTGTGTGTGGTGTGTGTGTGAGATGTATGTGCTGTGGTGTGTGTGATGTGTGTTGTGTGTGTGTGTGTGTGTGTGGCCGGTTGTGTGTGTGGTGTGTGTGTAGGTGTGTGTGTGTAGTGTGTGTGTTATTGTGTGTGTGGATGTAGGACTCCATGGAAATCTGTCTTTTCATACAGCGAGACGCATGAAAGAGGCAGGACAGGCAAGTAGAGCGCCGGCCAGACTAAAGAAGAAAAAAAGGGAAAAAAGGAAGAAAGAAAACTGAGGAGAACGAGGGGAGGCAAAATTCAATAGTGAAGAAAAGACTACTGTATTCAAAAACCAAAACAGCACAGTTTCTGTGTGTATGCACTGTGAAATAGTGTGGGTTGCCATGATGTTGATACAGAAGAAGAAGAAGAAGAAGAAGAAGAAGAAGAAGAAGAAGAAGAAGAAGAAGAAGAAGAAGAAGAAGAAGAAGAAGAAGAAGAAGAAGAAGAAGGTGAAGGAGGAGGAGGAGGAGGAAGAGGAAGTGGAGGATGATAGCAATGTGATAAAGGAAAAAAGAGGAGGAGGAGGAAGAAGTAGAGGAGGACAATGAGGTGATGGAAGGTATGGGGGGTGCTTTATAACGGTGAGGATAGAAGGAGGAGGAAGATAAGAACGGTGGGTGAGGATGGGAGGAGAGGTAGGGAAGAAGGAAGGAAAGAGGAGAAGAGCAAAAAATTTTTTTTTTTTTTGGGGGGGAGAGTGTATACAAGTGAAGAAAGGGGTGTTTTAGAAGGAGGAAGAGGAAGAGGAGGAGAAGGAGGAGGAGGAGGAGGAGGACGAAGACCAGGGGGACAAGAGCAAGTGGTACAGGTGAGGAAAAGTGACTTAGAGCATGAGCTGCGATGGGGGAAGGAAAGCAGATGAAGATGAAAAAGAGAAGGAAAAAAAGAAGAGGAGGATGAATAGGGTGTAATGGGGTCATACTATACGTATGGGTAGCCGTGGCCTAGTGGTTAGAGAGTTGGTCTTTCAATCTGGGGGTTGCAGGTTCGAATGCGCCCTGACCTCTCCCTACATCTCCATCCATGGCTGAAGTGCCCTTGAGCCTTGAGCAAGGCACCTAACCCCACATTGCTCCAGGGACTGTAACCAATACCCTGACAAAGAGTAACTGTAAGTCGCTTTGAATAAATAAAAGCGTCAGCTAAGTGAAATGTAATGTAATGTAATGTATGACGCCGGCGTCAAGTGAAGTGTAACCAGGGCTGGTCTGGCCATCTGACATAGCGGGCATTTCCCGGTGGGGCCAGCACCCTCGTGGGCCCCTATTTTCAGTAATGTAAAAAAAAAAACATTGTTTTTAATGTTTTTTTTTTAACATTTCTGAAAATAGGGGCCCACGAGGGTGCTGGGCCCACCAGTGAGTCAGTTCTGCGCCACTAATTATGAGAGGTCCCTTTAAAGGGACACTGTGTGAGATTTTCAGTTGCTCATTTTCAGAATTCAGGCTACCCATTCACTAACGTTACATTTTTCATGAATATTTGCCACCACCATCAAATTCTAAGTATTCATTATGACTGGAAAAAATGCACTTTTCAAACATGGTAAGGGGAATCTTCTACATGGTCCGCCATTTTGAATTTCCAAAAATAGCCATTTTTAGCTGCAAAAACGACTGTACTTAGACCATCCTAGAAAATATTTGTTTATTACTTGGTAAACTTTCATGTAAAGATCAAATTTGGCAATAGGCAGCCCAGTTTCAATGAGCAGCATAGTTGCAGTACCTATTTTGACCATTTCCTGCACAGTGTCCCTTTAAGCCAAAAGTGCCCGGGCCCTATTTCTCCCTCATGAGGGGGGCCCCTTTAAGCCAAAAGTGCCCGGGCCCTATTTCTCCCTCATGAGGGGGGCCCCTTTAAGCCAAAAGTGCCCGGGCCCTATTTCTCCCCCATGAGGGGGGCCCCTTTAAGCCAAAAGTGCCCGGACCCTATTTCTCCCCCTGTCCAGCCCTGAGCGTCTTACCGTCTCATCCCTCAGCCTCATCCCAGGCTCACCACCGTGCCTAGAGTGGCTATAAGGCATACAGGGCATTTGCCTGGTAGCCTGGTTCTCACCACAACTGTGTGTGTGTGTAGCTCGGACCCCCGGGGGAAAGCTCC
>NW_026945367.1:0-4684 GCF_034702125.1 Engraulis encrasicolus | reverse complement strand
GTGTGGTGGTGGGTGGGTAGGTGTGTGGGGGGGTGTGAGGGTGGTTGGTGGTGTGTGTAGTGCGGTTGGTGGGTGTGGCCCCCGGGGTGGGGGCTGGTTGGGGGTGGGTGTGGCGGGCGGGGTGTGGTGGTGTGTGTTGTGTGAGGTGTGTGGCGGTGTGTGTAGGGGTGTGGGGTTGGGGTGTGTTTTGTAGGTGTGTGGGGGTGTGTGTAGTGCTGGTTGGTGGGTGGTATGCTGGTTGGTGGGGTGTGGGCCGTCGGGGGGGGCTGGTGTGTGTGGCGGTCGGGGGGTGTAGTGGGCGGGTGTGGTGGGGGTGGGGGTGTGTGTAGGTGTGTGGGGGGGTGTAGGTGGGGGGTGGGGGGACGAGAAAGACAACACCACACACACACAACACACACACACGAAGTGACAGTGACAACAATCCTGATTGCATTGAGTAAGTACGAGGGGGTTTTGGGGTGTGTCGTCTGGTTGTCGACCATCTGCTGGATTTGGTGGGGCAGGGTTCTGGAAAGGGACACCAAATACAGCCATTCACGGGGGGAGACTTAGCCTCATACACACACACACACACACACACACACACACACACACCACACACACACACACACACACACACCCCACAGCCGTGCTGTGCCTTTGCTACCGCACTGTGCACTATAGACCTGTTTCCCCCCAAACCCATGGGGCGGGACCCAACCCCAGGGGTCGCCAAAGATCCCCATGGGGCGCGAAGCCCCCTTAATTTTTTAAGGGTAGGTTTCATTTTAATACCTATATAGCCCCCCATGTTTATAAATGACAAAGCTTTAAAAAAGTATATCATAGAAAACAACAAAATATGATACATTAAACTTTATTCCTTTTTTTGACCGAGTATCATTTAAAACCCTCTCCACGGTTGGGGCAAACCAAAGCTTACTGGGAAAAATAGGGTCCCTGAAAAAAAAGATTGGGGGACCCCCTGCTGAGACATCGGGCCCCCCGATCCCCCCCGGGGGACCTTCCCCGGCCCCCTTTGCACCTCGCCCCCCCCCCCCTGACGATGCACACTGCACGGCGTCACCCACCACAACACCACACACACACACACATACCACACACACCACACACACACACCCACACACACACCCAACACACACACACACAAACACAACACACACACAACACAACACACACACACATACCCGCTACACATACACACCCCAGCTGTGTGGGCGCACTGACAATGATACAACTGACACAAAGAACCAATAAAGCAAACACACACACACATACAAAAACACACCCACACACACAACACAACAACACACACCACATAAACATACCCCCCTTACCTAGCAGTAAACCAAAAAAATAACTGGGCACCATCTAGGTCACACACACACACACACACACACCACAACACACACACAAATCACCATAGGAGATAGACAGAAGATAGCATCACATAACACCACAACAATGGAATAAACACTCACGGCGGCTGCCGCGCGCAACCACCCACAACACACAACCCCCACACACACACAACACACACACACACACACACACACACACACCACCCCCACACAACAACCACACACACACAAACACACCCGCACACACACACACACCACACACACACCCACACACACACACACGGGGGCAGTGGCCCACCTTTTCCCCCCGGGGAGTTTTTTCCCCCCTTGGGGGCCCTCTTTAAAAAAAAAAAAAAAAAAAAATAAAAAAAAAAAAAAGCGAACAACTTGGTTTCCCCAAAAAAGACAAAAGCCACGAAATCGCAGTCGTACTACATGTCAACATTATGTAGTCAAAATATCAACCTGTTGAGAATTTTACCTACACCTTGATGAAATGCACAGCCAGTGGTGATGTATCTAGTAAAACGCAGGTATACCACCCATTTCAAAATGTCAGGGATTGCAGTATACCCACTTAAAATGGGTTGATCCTTATTTACAATAGCCAAAGTATACAACACATAAAAAAAAGCTCAAAAAATCATATACCCACTTCAAAAAGTAGACTACACCCCGGAGCCCTCATCACAGCCAAACATTTCATAGGGCCCACTAGGTTGGCTACATCAGCTACTGTTCCATGCAAATGTGACTCCACTGCATTTTGAACAGTTTGAAATTGAAATACGTTTAAGGGAAAAGGATGAGCATGGGCACAAAGTTTTTTAGGTGGGGATTTTTAGAAAGTACTTACAAAATATAGTAATGCCTATAGTTTTAAAAAAAAGTCTTCTACATTTGCAAAAAACCCACCATGCAGCAAATAACCAAACCTAGGGGTACTTCAAAGCACAACCATAAGTCAAAAAAAATGTTTAACCCAAAAGGGGTAGGCCCACCTTAAAAAAGCTGTCTTCTCCACAAATGTCTTTGTTTCTTTTCAATTACATTTTAATCCACAAATTAGGTACACACCCAGCACGCTCACATCAAATCTTCTTGTTGGGTAATTATTTTGTTCCCTTTCTTCTACATACTAGCTACATCTAAATGTCCAAAATTAAAGTATTTTTGTATACCATTATTTTCGACTGAAATGAAATACCTCTATTCTAACAATGCCATCAAAACATTACAACTGTTTCCTGCTTAGCTGCATTCACTTCCTTACCACTTGGGGAGTATGTTGTAACCCAAGTCAAAAACCACAGAACAAGAAACTGGAGTGGCAGACTGTAAACTGTAACAGTCAGGGGGAAAATCGGGAAAATAAATCCAACTGACTAATTTTTTCCGTTCCTTGGAAACCAACTAAATATCACGGGTTTTTTGAAATACTGAAAACAAACTATTTTCTAAATCAGTAAACTTCCGCATCACGGTTATGAACATTATCATAGAGAAGGGGTGTGGCCAATTTTCTGTTTTACCCGTCACGAGGTAAATTTGGGTCGGGAAAAAAGGGATATATACTGTTTTAAACACCTATTTATTTATTAAGATTTAATTTTGTCAGTTCGCTTGTTTCGGCCCCCAAACCTTGAGAATAAATCGGCCCAAAACTTTGGGGGGCCGGGTGAGAACAAATACCCCGTTGTAAAATATTTCCGGCCCCGCGGCCCACCGGGGACAAGTCCCCGATCTCCCCTGGCCACTCCGCGCCTGCACACACACACACACCCCTCCCCCACACACACACACACAACGGGTGCAACACGACCCACGGGAAAACCACCACAACACACAACAACACACAGATTAGAGTAGAACAACGCATCGGCCCCGGGTGCCCCCGGGGATCTGACACACACACAAAACACACACACCATAAAGCAGTCCCGCCCACTCACCTGAGCAGGTAAACAAAAATAATAAAACTGGGGACGGCGTCAGTGCTAACCCCCACAACCACACACAATCAGCCAATGGGGGAAAGACAACAATACCATCAATAACACAAACATGGAACACACACGTCACACACACAGAGCCCCACAAAAAACCCACACACACACAGACCCCAAACCACCCACCAACAACACACTAAAGCTTCCCCCTCCCCTGACAGGGGAAACAATAATAAAAATAGACCCCCACACTAAACACCACCCAAAGGGGAATAGAAGACGCGAGAGACAGACGACAGGCAAAAGAACAGAAGACAGGCAGAGGCAGACAGACAGGGGAGAGGCAGACAGACAGGCAAGAGGCAGACAATGGATCACTTGACTCATGTCCATCACAAAACACACAACAATAGAACACAAAACACACAAACACACACACACACAACACACACACCACACACACCAAAACACAAAACACACACACCACACACACACACACACCCACACCCCCCAAAACACAGATAGATAAAGCAGTGTCGCCCAAACACCTGACATGTCAACAATAAAAAAAAAACTGTCCGGTTTAAATGTCTACCATGAACAAACGCCTCATGGGGAATAGACAGACAGACAGGCATAGACAGACAAAGAAAAGGGAAAAACAGACAGGGAAAAAACAGGGAGAGAACAACAGGGGAGAACAAGCAAAAGGGAGGGAGACAGACATATGGGGAACAGAAGCACAAGAGACAGAGAGAAGACAGACAGACAGACAACAAAAGAAACAACAGAGACACAAGACAACAACAGACGAGAGACAGACAGAAGACAGACAACAGACATACGGCAGAGAAACAGGGAGACAAATAAGGAGACAGACAGACGAAGGACAGACAGACAGACAAAGACAGGAGACATACAGACAGAGGACAGACAAAGACAAGCAAAGAGACAGGCAGACGACAGATGGTGAACAGAAGACAGACAGGAGACAGACAAACAGAGAACGCTAATGGTTGCTTGACTCATTGGCATCACAAACAGCACAACAAAACACACCAACAACACACACACACCACACACACAACACACACCCACACACAACACACACACACACACACACACACACAAACACACACACCCACCAACACACCACACACACAACACACACACACACACACACACAGAGCAAGATACACACAGTCCCTGCGACAGATAAAGCCGTTGGGCCATCACCTGAGCAGGTAAGCACTAAAAGAATTGGGTGCTGTCTGCATCCAATCAGATGGGAATGGGAGACAGACATTTCATTCCAATACATTACTTTCATTGGGATTGGCAGCCGCTTATAACCAAAGCGACTTAAAAAACAAA
>NW_026945366.1:0-4622 GCF_034702125.1 Engraulis encrasicolus | reverse complement strand
ATTTGCAACTGCCTGAATGACTGTGTATTCATACTGAACCTACTGAATCACAGTAGCGGGCAGTAGGAAAATATGCCTAATATGTTAAAAGTCAGTAGGAACATACAGTCATAGGGAAAAGTGTGTACACCCTAAAAAATGTCTTACATTTCTGTCAAAATTGGTCTTGAGACATAATGGTCTGATCTTCCCGGAAATCACAAGAAGGAACAAATCCTGTCTGCTTTAACTACATGTAATTCCATCCAAACATTTACATGTTTATCGTATTTTAGGTGTACAAACTTTTCCTATGACTGTACGCCCAACTATTATATGCTGCCTAATGAAGGTTCCACCTGACTATTCAGAGAATAACAACGAGGCAGGGAAATACAAATGACTCAGGGGACAGCGGTCTCGAAACAGCAGGGGCCTGTTCTTTTGTGCCATGTCATGCAGCTTTTGTTTATCATAGCGAGGCCCATGGCTGCATTGGCCATAAGGCATACAGGGCATTTGCCCAGTGGACTGTTGATGAGTTTGGCCTGTATCTCCCCTCAATGTAGTGGTATCAGTTCTCATGCTACCACAGATGTCCTCGCCAAGTCAGTTGACTGTTGTGGTCAAAATAGCTCGTAATAGATGACTAACAATGTTGTCACAGGCTTCACTGTCTTTCTCAATGCCTGGCAGACCGGTCTTGGACGAAAATGCCAGGCCTGATCTTTTTGGTTAAACCTTTACAATAAGGGTACATGAATATATTAACACTTGGAACTCACACCATGAATTTACCTTTGATATACCAGAATTAGTTTATAGTGAGTAATAGTGATTTCAAACAGTACTCAAACAGTACTCCCTTTTCATCACTAGTATATTAAACATCACTGCATTCATAAATCATTTGTTAATTCACCATGAATCATACATTATTTCCAACATAATTCCGATCATATTCATGTATACATTTTTACCCTTATTGTAAAGTGTTACCATTTTTGTCCCAGTCCAGCCCTAGCGAGGCCTTGTGGTATGAAGTGCAGCACAGAGTGTTTACTGCATATCCTGTTCTTGTAGCGCAGGAATCTGAGTTTTTCCCATGCACAGATTAAACCTTGTGTTGGATTTAGGAGGCCCGATCAGGAATTTCCTGTTAATAAAGTGTTGCTCAAGGCTGTGTGTGCAAAATCTAGCCATTTTGATCCTTGTTAAGATTCTGTCTGAGCTGAATAACTGGATATTTTGTCTTCGCCTTATGTGAAATGGACCAGTGCCCCTCCTCCCTCTTGTGTTATAGTGTGTATAAAAATGTGTGTGTTTTTTTTTTTAGCTTATTATGATCGTGTTACGGATTCTTGGACTTCATTCATAAGAGTTACTTAACAACTAATTACAACTCACACCTTTTGAATGTGCTGACTGACAACCAGTTGTGAAAACCCTGATTGTTGGCAGCTATGCACCTCCATCTCCTTACCCGTTGGTAATGTTGTTGAGCAACGTGTTGGGAGAAACAGGATTGTTGGCAGCTATGCGTCTCATAAAAAAGAGAAAAGTCCGCTTCAACCAGGGTTTTTCTGCTCCCACTTGTTCTGTGATGTTTTGAAGAAGGGTGATTACCCAAAGCCTCACAGTAAAATAAGAAAAATAACTAGTGGGAGCACAAAATCCTGGTTGAAGCGGACTTTTCTCTTTTTCATCTGGTCATTTGCTTGTCCTGCTCCCAGGTCTGACGTTTGGATGTAACTCACTCTTTGAGCTATGCGTCTCATCTCACCTGTTGGTCATGTTTTTGAGCCACCTGTTGACTATGGTGGACGAGATATGTGACATGTACGTTATAGCCCCCTAAAGAGATTTCTAAAATTCTGTTTTCGTCTGGTGAAGATAGATGGCTCGACAAACCGTTGGTGTGCGTATTGCGGTGTGCGCATCCATATCCATATACATGTAAACAGCGTCTCATCTCACCTGTTGGTCATGTTTTTGAGCCACTTGTTGACGACGGTGGGTGATATCTCCTGCTCCAGGTTCCTCATGCCCGTCAGCTTCTGGGGGATGGCCACCAGCATGCTGATATTGCCCGTGTACGGCAGCACCAGCACGTCCACCTGCAGTCATGGGCCAGCCGTGGCATTATGGTTAGGGGTGACAGCCCATTAGTCCGACCACACACGTACTATGCCCAAACCAAAACAATTCTTAACCCTAACCATCATTAAAGGCGTTGTCTGTCAGTATGCAATTATTTTAGTGGCATAATTTTGTAAATATTCACTAAGTTAACTGAAAAGTTAAAACTATGCCCAAACCAAAACAATTCCTAACCCTAACCGTCATTAAAGGCATGTAGCTTGTAGCCCAGTAGCCTGGACGTTATGCTCCTCTATGGCTTATTGCCTGACTTATGGGCTGTCGGACTAATGGGCTGTCTGACCCCCGGGCAGACCCCGTGGTTAGGTGAGGTTGTCTTAAGATCAAAGGGTTGCAGGTTCAAATCCCATCCTTACAGTAAATCTCCCCTACACCTCAATCCATGGCTGAAGTGCCCTTGAGCAAGGCACCTAACCCCATGTTGCTCCAGGGACTGTCACCAATACCCTTTAATTAACTGTAAATCGCTGAAAATAAAAGTGCCAGCCAAGTGGAATGGAATGGAATGTATACCGGTAGAGCATGACACGGTGGTGGATTTTACCTCCTGTCCCCGTCCCGCTCTCACAGAAAAAAATCCCTATCTATCTCAATCCTGGGCCGTAGTAAAAAAACAAAAACAATCCCATGTCCTCCCACTCCTGTACAATGACTTACAATCTCAGATCCCATTCATCTGGGTTGTTTATTTATATGGCCAGCACCCACTGAATTTTAGTCCTGATCCTGGCCAAAGGCCATGCTCTAACCTCACCCTGGGAGCCACTAGGGGTACGGGAGCACACTTATGCCTCTTTTCCACTGCCGGTTTTCTGGTAGGCATACAGCTCGACACAGCGCGACTCGGAAGCCACTTTTTACTTTATGACTGAGTTGTGTCGTGCCTATTCGAATAGTAAGATGTGGCAGCCGAGCCACGCTTTGTAGAGCTTTAGGCCTACCAGAAAACCGGCAGCGGGAAAGAGGCATTAAAGGGGTTCACAAGGCCGAAAATGGTTGGAAAACGCTGCTCTAACCTGCAGCTCGTTGTCTGTGGCCGCCTGGTAGCTGCCCTTGTTCGTCATCATGGCCACGCGCACCTGCTGCTTATCGTTCACGCGGAAGTTGCGGTAGTGCGTCTGCTCCTTGGGGAACTTTGTCTCCCATGTGCCTGGGGGAGAGGAGGATTTTGGTTAAATATTTTTTTTTACAGCAGGTTTTTTTTGGAGCTGGGCATACAGTATGTCTGTGTTTGTAACTTTTTTTAGTAGGCCTACATTGGAAATGTTCAGCTAAAACAAATCTGAACTGTGTGGTGGGACTCTTCATTGGGGGACTTCAATTCCCACATGCCTGAGGGAAAGAGAGGAGGGACAAATTGGATGTGGGATTGGGGGGTGGGGGGGTGGGGGGTTGTGAGGAATTTGGGTTAAGACATTTGGAGAACAGAAAAGTGGGTTATCTGATAAAAGACTATCAGAGAATCGAGATGTAATCTGGCACAGAAACTGACACAGAAATGTCAAACTTTTTCTCAGCTAAAACTCTCCTTCTGTAAAACTCATTGCCATTAAATACTAAATCTGATGCGATCCTCCATTAGTCTTTGAAGATGCATGTTTTCACCTTGATGTCCAGGGGCAGTTCTAGTCCGTTTGGTGTCCTAGGCCAGCACCCCCTTTCTTTTTATGCATTTAAAAATTGTCATCTGTAAACAACATAGCAATTAAAATCCGAGTGATTGCAGCTGATTCAGTACATTCATAAACACTACACTGTATATTATTTGGAGTGTCCATGAGTAATCATTAACAGTGAAATGTTTGTTTTATTTCGCTTTACATTCTAATTCTATTAGACTGTTAGTGAAATGCTTGTTTTATTTAGAGATTAGAGTAGTGTGAAGTCAAGTCGGTTTTATTGTCAATTTCTTTACATGCGCTGGTCATACAAAGAATTGAAATTACGTTTCTTATTTTGGCGTTACTTTCTAATTCTGTGGTACTTTCAGACGGTACTATGGTGCCCCAAAGCATTTGTTGCCCTTGGTGACCGCCCTGTCTGTCTACCGTAGGCCTAGTGCCGGCCCTGTTGAGATCTCTGCCCTGACCTGCTCAATTCAGTTTCCCCAACAGTACACATGACCGCAACACTTCACTTTGAGCCAAAATGTTGAGCTTGAACAAGAGCACACTGTTGGCTGAATTAGCTTGATTTTTCTCTACCTAACTTAAATCCTGAACTCTGGCACCATTTTCATCCAGATATATTAGGGGTTACTATGGGTTAGAGTGGCTCAAAATGGTACTTAAAGTGATACTGTACCATTTCCGGAAATAAGCTCATTTTACACCTCTATTTCACTTAAATAATTGAGTTTTACCTCTCTTCTGGTCTTTCAGCCATTTTCTTTGTCTGGTGATTCTACTTCTAGTTACAAGCGTCCAATTATCATTGAATCTTATTAGTCCTGAGCTTGCAGCTAGCTTCAGATTCAATGATAT
>NW_026945365.1:0-4699 GCF_034702125.1 Engraulis encrasicolus | reverse complement strand
CATTCTAAGATAAAATTTCCTTTTGATTATTTTTTCCCAAAAACCTAAAAAAAATTGTTAGCCTAAAAAACTTTTTTTTGGACCTTTAATAGTCAAATTTCGCATGGGGGGACAAAAAAAAAGTGTACCCAACTGTACCATCAACCCTACTTGTGTAAAAATTCCAAGACAAGAAAAATTAATTTAAAATTTACTTAAAAAGTACAAGTATTCATTAAAAGCTACTCAAGTACAAAATTGATAAAAGAATAATTTACTTTTCCACCCCGGGAAAAAAGTTTAATTTTAACATTCAATAGGATTCAAATGAAGAAAAGGACATTTTTTGAGTGAGGAAATGCTTGAGCGCCCAGCCCCAGGCCAGACTCTTGCATGGAGTTGTAGCCTAGCTACTCTCCTTTAAAAAAAAAAAAAAGACGACCCTTCTTTGCTCACATTGTTTTTTCTATGTATTTCCTGTGCAACTTTGTATCTGCATGTTTTGGGTGGCTGTAGAATGAATTATGTCCTTTTTTGTAAATCGCTTTGGAAAAAGCGCTGCAATGAAAAGCTCAAGTAAGTAGGCTAATTTCCCTTTAAAAGGGCAAACCCCAAGGGCAAGTTAGCCTGGTTTACAAGTGAGCCGGTTTTTTGAATACCTCCCTTTGAGAAGACTTTTATCCTTTGAATCTACCAGTCTGTCTTTTTCCCGTTAGGCCTGTGTGATGGTTTTGCAGAAATAAAGGGAACCCAAATTTAAACGCCCTTTCCCCCATTAACCTTTTGAAGCCAAAAAAGACAGATTCCCCCTTAGCAACGCCAAGCAGGTGCGATTAATCTAAATCAAGTCATGATCAATGTCCCGCCCCCCCACGATGGCCAAAAACAAAAGGGGAAAAAATTAAATCCACGCTGAAGGGCTACTGAACTAAACCCACTTTTCGGCTGTGCGACTGGTAAGGTCAAAAAAACCCGTTTTCCTGAAACAAAACCCCCCAAAAAAAAACCTGATCAATAATGGGCGAAAATCAATATTAAAATAATAAATCTTAGGGAGTTTTTAAAAAAGCACAAAGAAAATTTGCTTAGGCTACGAGTCCCCAAACCCCTGTCAAAACCCCCTTTATCAGTTGTACAAACTAAGCAGGAAAAAAAACATTTCAAAATTGGGCAGTCTGCAACATGCAATCTCTATTAGGCCCAGTTTTTTGCTTCCTCAAAAAATAGGCTATATTAAGCGGCTACAAAGGCCAATTTGGCTTTTAATCCGGCAAATTATTTGCCAAAAATCTAGACGCCCCTAGCGACCGCAAATTGAATTTGCTCCCGGGGCAGTCTAGCGGACCCCGGGTTTTGCGAGGCTGAAAGTTATCCGAGACAGGGCCAATCAAATCGCGAGGGGGGCCGGGCTACTTAGAAAACCCAGGAAATTTCTAAGAAGAAGCATGTGTCCGTCGTGTACGTACACCACGAAATGCACTAATTAAAAAGCATGGACGGATAAAAACATTTCGTGTCGACAGGGATTGATGTAATAATTACACCATGAATTTATCGGACACAAATAAGATCACAACACAATACCATTGATCATTCGATGTTTTAAACTAGCTCGGTAAGCTAAGTTGAGCATTTTAAAAGGACCAGATAGTCACACGCTATTATCAGACCACTATGAGTGTAGAATGAAATTGCTGCCCCCAATTTAATAAGACACATGCCATTAAAAACGAGACATTTGGGAGCTTTGAAAGTCTTTGAGTAGCTTACTAAATAGATGGGAATGGCATAGTCTACCAAGCTAGTGGCTAGCTAACCTGTCGTCAATAACACAGAGCTGGGTATCCAGTCAATATAACCATTTAACAAGCCCCAAATGGCTCAACATTTCGCTGGTTGATCAAGGAGGGCCATGTGGTTGGAAACGAGGCATTTTTGAACTGTATAAGTGAAAACACGATTTATTAGGACACTTGTTTGTGGCTGTGGTCATCACATGCATTCACTGCTACGACGGCTCGAATTTGCCGCTCCACCTACAAAGGGGCCCTCGCTGGCTAGCTAACCTGTCGCCAATAACACAGAGCTAGGTATCCAGCCTTGTATATGCCTGCCCCAAATTCTAATAAGATCCATGTCATTAAAAACGAGACATTTGGGAGCTTTGAAAGTCTGTGAGTCGCTTACTAAATAGATGGGAATGACACCTAGAGTTTTACCCAGCTAGCGGCTAGCCAATCTGTCGTCAGAGCTAATATCCAGCTGTGTATTAGTTATGGGTGTACAGCTAGCTAGCTAACACCGAACATGCCATGTTCAGTGTTTCCCACAGAAATTTTGGAAACTATGGGGGCAGCCGGGGTTTATTTTGCCCCGTGGGGGGGGGGGGGTTGTATTCTTGCAGCGTAAATGCAAAACGGCAAAACAATGACTACAGTATGACAGTGGCGCATGGAGAAACTGTAGGCCTGGGCCTATATTTCAACCATTTATATTTTGAGAAATTTAAAGGCTACCTAAGATTTTACCCAGACTTGTATAATAGTGTACATTGTCATTGTCAAAAAATGCAGTACAGTGAATAATTTCTGTTTACAACACAGTTTCATTCGTCCCTCATGCAGGGGTCTGGGAAACAATAATAAAACAAAATAGGAGCAGAGATAAGAATTTAAGAGCACTGTGAAATTGTTAACGCATAGACAAAAAGGGTCTTAGAGGGTAGGCTATGCCTTTACCCCCCACACATATCTGTAGGCGTACACATTCTTCATGAGGGGTGCTGGTCACAGGGACAGTTTTTTTCCAAATTCCCCCCATTAAAAGGGCTGAACAACAATTACACATTATGTCTATATTCACATCATTACACATTAATTTCTATATGCACCCGATGTCTCCTCTGCTGTGCCCATGTCGTCACCAAATCATTACAACTGTAAAACAAAGCCTAGGGAGTGTTAGTAAACTCACCCCAACTGTCCTTCTCTGAAGGTTTTTTTATGTTGCTCCCAAACCCAAGTTAACTACAACAACTTGACTGGGCTTTTGATCCCTGTCTTTCAAGCACTTGTGGTTCTCTCTATAGCAGGGGCCCAACCTTTTTTAAAGATCTACTTTGAAGTTGATGGTCTCCCGTGACTACCAAGTCAAATTTAAGGATGTCAGTAAAAAATTTAAGATCACCATTTATTAATCACCATTATTATGAACAAATGTTTTTTAGTAGGCACTATGGCCGTATCTTTTCAGTGTGTTTTTAAAGTGTGTTGAATAGCCTATCTTTTCAAAGCAAATGCAGCACTGATAGTATGCCGAGATAATTTCAGTCATAAAACAAGTCATAAACAACTGAAACAATTTCAAAATTTATAAACAATTTGGGATATAAAAGGCCATAGGCCCTATTTCTAAAATATGATGAAGCTTTATCATGCCTTCAGTGGTATAGGCTACAAAATTAAAAAGGGCTCAGAAATTCACAATTTGTTATGGGTAAATAGTAGGCTACTATGAGAGAGAGAGACAGAGAGACAGAGAGACAGAGAGACAGAGAGAGAGAGCAATGAGAGAACTCATTGGGTTGGTAACACCCCTTTAAAAGTTACTTCTTCTATGAAGGTTTTTTTTTCAGCTCTCTGGGGCAGTAGCACAGCAAAGGCTTTCTATTTGAGTTTTTGGGCCCAAACCCTTTTTGTCCACAACTGAAGCACGAAACAGCACAAATTGAAGTGAATTCCCCTACAGTCAACAACAAACATTTCCTTTACACGCGGCACGCATGTAAACGCAGTTTGCGATGATGCATGCGACTAGCGATTTGGACGAAGGGCCCTCGCATATCGGCCCTGTCATAACGCATCGTTGCGCACATGTTTGTTACTCACCCGATGTTACATGTGTGCACACATGAACAACTGTAATAGCCTACCCTTTTCGGTCACTTCTAATGCAAATTTCCCCTCATTCTGTTACCGTGGGACTACTTATCTAACCAATACAGAGTCTGTATGTATTTACTCAAGGAGGAAAATGCGAAGGAAATTCAAAATCGTAATTCAAATCGTTTTTAACAAAAACGGATATCGTTTAAAAAAATTAAAAAAAGTAAAAAAAAAAAAAAAAAAAAAAATTTTTTTTTTTTTTTTTTTTTACATTTTCGTAAACTATGGCGGCCAAATTTAAACTATGGCGGGCCGCCATAGTTTCCTCAATGTATGGGAAACACTGATGTTGACAACAATCATAAATATAACCATTTAACAAGCCCCAAATTGCTCAACATTTCGCTGGATGGTCAAGAAGGGCCGTGTGGTTGAAAACGAGGCATTTTTGAACTATGTAAGTGAAAACACGATTTATTAGGAAACTTGTTTGTCGCTTGTGGAGATCACACGCCAAATTCACGCTGACGACGCTTGGAGTTGCCCGGCTTCTCAAGACAGCTGTTTACGTTACACAGAAGTGTGTGGGGATTGGTTGTTTGCCATCCAAATTGCGTTGGCGTTGAGTGCTGAAGCAACCGTTATCCCGCCCACAAATGGGTGCACCCAGCCCTCCTAGACCCTGGTACAGCTTTTTGCTGTACGGGTCTGGCTCGCTAGGCTAGCAAATTATGATACAAGCATGAAACTTGGCAGGTATGTGCTTAAGACCAATACAATCAAATCTGCCTGATTGGCCACTTGAAATGGTGGCCATTTTCCAAGATGGGCCCCCA
>NW_026945364.1:0-4760 GCF_034702125.1 Engraulis encrasicolus | reverse complement strand
CAAAAACACCCCACAACACACACACCACAACAACACACACAACACACACACAACACAACACACACACACACACACCACCCCAAGCACACTGCACTTTTCACTAAACCCAAACATACACACACTAAACACACAACTCAAACTCACACACAAACACACAAACCCAAACACACACACACACCCCACACACACATACACAGGTTTACACACACACAGACGCACACCGCACTTCTACCTGCACTAAAACACACACAAACACACACAAACCACACACACACCACACACACACACACACACACACACACGCACACACGCACACAAAACACATCAACACACACACAACACATACTGCTGCTGGGTTATTTAATAAAAACCTTTTTTAATTATTTATTCTTCAAATCTACTATTACTATGTCAAAAACGCTATAAAGGACTTTTAGAAAAAAAAACAACAAAATACCTCCTCTAATGTATGTTCTCTACAAGTCTTCTGTTGCCCCAGTCTTGCACTTTAAATGTCTGTATGAGCAATGCCCTACGTTCCATACTGTCTATGTCCATGTATGAGTACTGTCTATGTCTATACTGTCTATTCCTTACCTAATTAGTCTATGTCTGCATGGGAGAGCAAGAAACGCAATTTCAAATTCTTTGTATGACCAGTGCATGAAAAAGAAATTGACAATAAACTTGACTTGACTTGACTTGACAATGAGAGAACTCATTGGTTTGGGTAAAACACCCCTGTTAAGTGTGACTTCTTCTATAAAGGGTTTTTTTTTTTTTTTCAGCTCTCTGGGACAGTAGCACAGCAAAGGCTTTCTATGTGAGTTTGGCCAATCTTTTTGGGTCCACAACTGAAGCAAGAAACAGCACAAATTGAAGTGAATTCCTACATGCAACAACTAACTTTTTCCCTTACACGCGGCACGCGATGTAAACGCAGTTAGCGATGATGCATGCGACTAGCGATTTTAAAACGAAGATCCTCGCATATCGGCGTGTCATAACGCATCGTTGCCCCACAGTTACTCCCCCCGATGTTACACGTGGGGCAAAACATGAATAACTGAAATACCCTTACGGTCACTTCCTAATGCTTTCCCCTCATTCTGTGTTACCTTTGGAGGACTACTTACTAACCAATAGGCCTACAGATCTATAGGATGTATCTCCAGAGGAAAATGCAAAGGGAAATTCAAAATCGTAAATTCAAATCGTTTGAACAAAACGGATATTGTTTAAAAAAAAAAAAAAAGTAAAAAAAAAAAACAAATTTTTTTTTTTTTTTTTTACATTTTCGTAAACTATGGCGGCCAAATTTAAACTATGGCGGGCCGCCATAGTTTTCTCAATGTATGGGAAACACTGGATGACTCTAACAGTGATTAATGAACATTTTAATCCTACTTAGAACCCCTTTAACCCAAGTCTTCAGTGAACAAGAAAACAAGGAAATTTGCATTTCGTTCCAAACTTTAGGGGACTGTATATTTAGAAGTTTATATAGTCTTTATTTAGGGTATGAATGAAAGTGATTATTGCAAATGGTCAATAACAAGAATGTAATTCATCATATTGTTTTCTTTACTTCAATAATAATTAAAATGATAATTAAAATTCAAAATGTGATGTCAGTAATACTGAATATTTATGTATTTGAAGGAGCTATTTTTGCTGTTATTACAAAAGGTTGTGTCATTCCAGATCATGTTTCTATCCCACAAAACGTTTAAACATTCTACATTTAAAACACATGCAGGGATAGAGGGCTGTCCATTCTCAAGCAACGCGGGCATGTATTGGCTACTTGGTTCTACCCAAACCACAAATTATCAGTCCTAAGCTACTAAAGTGGAACTGGGGGTTTTTCCCTTTGCCACACAGCCATCAAGTGGTTGGTCTACAACTTTCCAACCACCTGCCTCCTCAGTGTCTTTGTTTAAAATGTACTTTGTCCCAAATGCAGCCATACAAATTTTCCTGCTGATTTGCTTATGCAAGATGCAATCCATATCATCACTTGGTGGTAACATATCAATTGCCTTTTTGTCTTTCTGGAAAAAAGGCATGTCTAGACCAATCAATACCCAAAGTAAGCATGTTGCTTTTGGACAGGTGACCCCGAAAACTCAAGCCTGGGAAATTGCAACAGAAAATTCTACAGTTATTATGAGAAAATCAAGAAAGTGTGCAATGTTGATCTACTCTACTGTAGGTTTAATTTCCTAACCATGGTATGACATAGCAAATCAGCAAGTATCCCTCATTGCTATAACATTTGAAACACATTAGAAATAACAAATTTTATTATTTTTTCTATGGAAACCTTTTAATTTATGGGGCAAAGCAAATTCACTGGTGAGCCAAGGGATAACCCATTTCAATAAACCAGCAGCTTAATGTGCTTCACAAAGAAGAATAAAGAATTAGATGACCCGAGTGAAATACAAGTTTAAGTTAATTTTTTGCTAATGAGCATGATGAATGTCCCAAGGATACAGGCCAGAGCCCCACCAGATAAGCCAAGTCAAATCATATACAATTATAGGCTTACTAATTATTCAATATACAGTACCATGCAAAAAACTTTTATTTTTATGAAAGCACATCACCAAAAATCTGATTTTTTTTTAAAAGACCTCGGTTGACCTTTTGACCATCAAATTTGACCTTTGAGGTCAAGTTCATATGGTAACCAGGTGATTCTGAAACTTAAAGTCCATGCTGATAACTTCTAGCATGGTTGCCAACATTTGAAAAAAAGAATTCCATGAATATAAAGATCACCAAAAAAGTCAAACCCGAAATACATTTTTTTTTTTGACCTTCAGATTTGACCCTTAAAGGTCAATTCCGTGTTGGCCCAACCAGGTGATTTTGAAACCCCTTTTCCATGCGATAACTTTTTTGCAAGTTACCAACTTTTTGAAAAGATTTTTAGGGAAAACGTCCTCCAAAAATTTAACCTTAAAAAAACATAGGTTTTTTACCTTTTTTACCCAAAGGGCAAGTTCCCTGTTTTGGCAACAAGTTGATTCGAATCCTTTGCCATGCTGATGACTTCTGGGGATGTTGGAACTTTTTGAAAAGAATTTCCTGATTATACGGTTTCCCAAAAAGACGGCAAAAAAATACCCTGTTTTTGACCTTTTTGGGGCCTCAAAATTTTACCCCAAAAGTCAAGTTAGTGTTTGGGAAAATTGATTTTGAATCTTTAAACCATGTGAACTTCTGGCATGGGGGCCCACTTTTTTAAAAAAACTTTTAACAATTTTAACTAAATAACACTGTTATTGACCGTTTTGACCTTTTGACCCTCAGATTTGACCTTAAAAAGGGCAAGTTTTCCCTTTGGGGGAAACCAGGTGATTTTGAACCTTACCCTTGAAACTTCTGGCATGGTTGCCAACTTTTAAAAAAAATGCATCAAAAAATTTATTTAAAAAACCTAGCTGCTGAGCGGCTACAATTAATGGTTGGGGGGCTTTTTAGATGATTTTTGTCTGCTGTAGTGGCCCCGGGCTTCAAGGGGCAAGTGGACCCCGACCGACCGTGCCCCCCAAAGTGCCCCACATCACCACCAATGCCATACTACATACCAATGCCATGTCAGTTACGTGAGGGAGGGGGCAGGTCGGCAGGACAGGGTTGGCAGGGTGGCTCCAGTGACGGGGAACAGGACTGACCAATTGACCGACCGTGTGCCACCAGCCACTTGCACTGAGACTCTCATGACTACTCTGATGGCATGTCAGTTACTGTGGGGCGGAGCAGCGTGGCAGGGTGGCAGGGCTGACCGATCAAACGACCAAACCACCAAGTCACCACCAGGACCAGTGCTAAAAAATCAGGCAAACAAAGCAATCACCTAGGGTGCCAAATGCCTTGGGGGTGCCTGCTAGTCCCACAGAATTAGTGCTTCAACCGAAATGAAGCATTACATTACATAGAGACAAAGGGGTCAGTTGTCCCGGGCCCTGGGAGATAGGGGGGGCAAATTTGGGTCCTCATTACATTGAATGTATTGTGTGGGGGGCCCTTGCAGATGACTTTGTCCTGGGCCTAGCCAAAGCTGTCAGCGGCCCTGACCGCCACTACTATTCCAATGCCATGTCAGTTTCATGGGATGGAGCCGGCTGGCACGGTACCTACAGTGACAGGAGACAGGGCTGACCGATCGACCGGCCATGCCACCAGCAGTCACCACTACTCCAGTGCCATGCTGGGCCCCAATTGCCATGCATGGCGCGCTGAGTGGAACTTGTGTTGTGACTGCTGGCAGTCTGCTGTGATTTGCTCCCAGTTGGTTGCAGGAGGGGGTGAACTGAATTACTTCTCGGAGGCGTTGGGGTGTGGTGTGTGTGGTGTGTGTGTGTGTGTGTGGGGTGTGTGTGTGTGTGTGTGGTGTGTGTGTGGAGAGGAGAGGGGAGAGAGGAGAGGAGAGAGAGAGAGAGAGAGAGAGAGAGGAGCGGATAGAGAGAGAGAGACAGACGAGGAGAGAGAGAGGGCGAGCTGTGAGACAATCTAAAGTAAATAATAAACTAGTCTTTTGATCAAGGGCCCATTGGATTATTTTCTGTGGCAGGGTTTTCCCTTTTTTGTTTATCATCCCTTGGTGGTTTTCCCTGCATCGTACTTGGCTTTATGTCTTTTGATAGATTTACTGCATATAGAGAGGTCTGCACTATAGGCTTCAGGCATTCCTTTTCTTTCCCTTTCCCTTTATTCCCCCCCCCCCCTCTTTTTCCCCCCCCCCCCCC
>NW_026945363.1:0-4765 GCF_034702125.1 Engraulis encrasicolus | reverse complement strand
GTTTGTTCCAGGTAGTTCACGGAATTTTTGGAGATCATGTTGCCAGGTTACACGCATTTGAAGAGAATTCTGTAACGGACAAGAATGAAAGCAGGGAAAAAGGACTCTGTACTCATAAAGTCACCTTATCCTGAATTTGATTATAACCTGGATAAGCCCTCCCCTTATACGCAATATGGGAGCCATGGGTTTTACTATGCAGAAAACCTGAACCATGAGTTTTTATTTTTGTCATAGTTGTCACGTTTTTTTGAGGCACGGCTTTGTGGACTATGGTATTTTAATCATTGTATTGACTGTACGTTATCGACCATGGTTTTCTAACTATGATTCAACCATGGTTTGACTCCATTATTTGCACCCATGGGTTTTTAAACTAATGGATTTAACCATTAGGTTTTAACTATGCAAAAAATGAAACCATGGGTTTTTACTATTGCCATACTAAACCCATTGGTTAATAGGTATATATCATTTACATTAACGAGTAGAGCTTGAACCCCTCTTTTTATCCGAAGTGACTTACAGTATATGCTATTGGTTACAGTCCTTGGATCAATGTTAGGTGCCTTGCTCAAGGGCTCTTCAGACATGGATGGAGGTCTACGGAATGGTGAGGGCAGGATTCGAACCTGCATTCCTGTGATCTAGAGTTCAACTCTCTAGCCATTATACCACGGCTACTCACATGTAGTTATTCAGGGATTTCGTGTTTTCTTGGGTAACCAAGAAAACCATGGTTCTTGACTATGGTTTAACTATGCACCTCACCATGGTTTTAAAAACAAATGGGCTTTTGGGGTGGGCGACCAATGGTTTAAAAAAACATGTTTGGGGGGAACCATGGTTTATGGAAAGAGTAGGGTTAAACCATAAGTTAAACTATAGTCACAAACTCATGGTTACATTAAAAACCATGATTAACTGTAATCCATGGTGAATCTATGGTAAAACCATGATTAGTCTTCATATTAGAACCATGGTTAATCTTTGTAAGGGCCACTACTATGACAGCTACTGTACTAGAACTATGTTTGGTTGATAGTACATAGAATCACCATGAAACACCATGAAATGTGAAGGTAAAACCATGGTCACTGCATTACAATCATGGTTGATTTTTGTAAGGGTAGACTAATCATGACATACCATGGTAGAACCATGTTACTGCATAAAAATCACAGTAATACCACAGTAAGCCATAGTACAATTATGGTAGGTTCAGAGTACCATAGTAATACCATAATGAACAATGGTCCATTTTCGTAAGGGCTCTTATTCGGCATACTGAACAGCAAAAACGAATATGTGAAACTTTATCCCCAGTTCCTCACTATCCTCCTCAGTAACACTAACACTAGCTGAGGGTATTGGTAAAAGAGCCCATCTCTGGGAGGTCTTAGATCTGAATCCTTCATTTATCCCTTATTTCCTGGCATGCCATATTATTTATTTTTCCTCCAGGCAGTCCTGCCTGCTGTGCAACCCAAATACATCCTCCCTTATGTATATTTAAACCATTTTATATATAAAAAATGTCTGAGCAAAAATGCATAATTAATCAGAAAATAAATTATTGGAAATGCACAATGTGGAGGAGGAAGAGGGGGTAGAGAGCTACTTGTTGAGAGTTTGTGTTGGTGATGGGAAATGCTGTATCTGTGAATGCTAATGCATTGAGGGCAGAGCATGATATGATGTTGGAATGGGGTATTCTGCACCTCATCGTGATGGGTGAAATGTTGGTGGTTACGAGGCAGCTACAAGCAATGAGGTCTCATTGGAAGCTTCTTCTTCTTCTTCTTCTTCTTCTTCTTCTTCTTCTTCTTCTTCTTCTTCTTCTTCTTCTTTGTCTCTCTGTCTGTCTGTCTCCATCTCTCTCTTTCTCTCTCTCTCTCTCTCTCTCTCTCTCTCTCTCTCTTTCTCTCTCTCTCTGACTTCACTCACTCTACCAGTTATGCACTCTCTCCCTTTGTCCCCATCTCTATGCAGTCTTTACCTGAATTCTATCTCTACCATCTTTCTATTTTTCTATACCTCTCTTTCTTTACTTCTTTACTTCTTTCAATCTGTTTTTCTCTCCATGCCCCCCATCTGCTTTCCATAATGCATGTTTATTCTCTCTTCCTCTGCACCTCTTCTTCCTCCTATACACTCTTACTTTCTAATAAGAGGCAGAGTGGCAGGTGAGCCTGAGGGCAGAGAGGCCACTTCAATCATCTGCCCCTAAATTCAAATGTTTATTTGTGTGGGGGTGACCATAGCAGGCGGTCGCAGACTGACGAAGGCGAGAGGAAAACATTATGAAATTTTAATCGCAAGCTGTCGTCATTGTCAACCACAATAAGCAGGCAAATGGAAATGGTAGTGTGTGCGATGGTGGAGGAATATGATGGAGAGTCTGTGCCTGTGCCCGTGCCTGTATTTATGTATGTGTGTGTTTGTATCTTCCTGTCTGCCTGCCGGTCTGTGTGTCTTGCCTGTCTGTCTGTCTGTCTGTCTGTCTAACTGTCTGTGTTCGTACAGTCACTGCCAGAAGCAGACTTTAGTTTAGGCAAACTTAGCCAATTTCCAAGACCAGACCAAATCTATCCTCGATAGTGGCCCCAACTGTCACCCAGTAGTGGTAAACACACATGATAATTCGTCACTTACATAAGGTAATCGATAGGTGACAAAACACTAAATCACAGAATTTTATGTCTATGACTTATGAGGGCCCCATGTTTACATTTCGCCCAGGGCCTCAACATGGCTATATCCGCCCCTGGTCACTGCACTTTGACTTGGTAGGGCAACAGTGCAGTGCTTATAAGATCAGATGTTGACAAACAAGAAGCAGTTCTGACAGAGAGGATAAAACGTGGGCAGGGGACCTTGAGAGCTCCAAATTCTGGCCCCTGAAACATCTCTGCTATTATGTGGAGTACAACGCAGATCAGATTAGTGGAGTGGCCTCTGCTCTGTGCTGGGCGGCATGACAACTGGCATCACTCTCCTGAGAGAGAGAGAGAGAGAGAGAGAGAGAGAGAGAGAGAGAGAGAGAGAGAGAGAGAGAGAGAGGGAGAGAGATTATGGATCAGCCTAGCCAATGCTGGGCACACTCAGACTAAAAACAGTCTGTTCCCCCGTTGTGTGGAGTCATGCTGTTATGTTAAATGGGCCCTCATATTCTTTTCTCTTTGATGGTCTCTAATGGACTAAACTATGTTTGTGCGATTGCATACGGCATACACATTATGTGTGTCCCCATGCAAATGTGTTTTGTGCGTGTATGAATGCTTATGCAAACAATTGCGTTCTTAACAACAGTCTAGAAATTGTAGACAAAGCACATCCTGCACAAGGAAAAAAAACTGTCTGTCCACAACACAAGCCTTTTTGTGCTTCAGCAATATAAGTAATTTAAAGATGGAAGACGCACTTGACACTTAAAGATGCACTTGACAAAACGATTTCATCTTAAGGAGCTGAGGCTTGTTAAGGCCAGCTGCTTGGCATCTCCTCTGACATTTAAAACTGTTTTTTTCCCCCTCCCTCCCTCTGTCTGATGTCACAGTGACTTCCTTTAAGACACAGAGACAAAAAAGAGAAAAACGACAGCTTAGTCACTGGCCACAGACAGAAACATGGCTTCACAAGCCCATAGTGTTGTATTGGATTAATTTATCTCTATATGGATTCATAATGGATTTAATGATTTATAATGGATTTAAATAGTCCGTCTTCATTTCGTGGAAAGAGTAAGTAAGGAGTACTATGCTATTCATGCATTCCTCAGTATTCCTTTCGGAATGTTGCTGTTGCTTGTGGTAAGGGTTTTTTTTGTAACAGAAGTCCCCTTTCAAGGGCGGATCTAGCCATTTTTGGGGCATCTTGGCAGAAAATATTGACATGGGGACCTCAAAAGTCATTCTTATAAACGTAGTCACCAATTGGCATAGAAGGTGCATGGGTGCTGCTACGTAATTTTCGTTTTTTGCCTTGCCTACATATCTTTGAGTACTTTACATTCATAAGTGACTAAATAAGATCAGGTCTACTTTCTTTTGTGTTTATTGCGTCTGGTGTTGTGACAGTCGGGGGCCCCTATTGAGAACAGATTTGGTCGAGGCCCTAGGCGATTGCCTAGGTCTGCCTAATGGAAAGTCCGCCTCTGTCCCCTTTAATCCAACATGAGGCGACGGATGAGTGTGTCATGCAACCAACAGGCAGCCGCTCATGCTATGCTTGCCAAGCACATTTCACAGCAGTTTGCCAATATCACAGCGGGTTCCTTAACCCAAGCATTATTCTGTTTGTTTGTTTGTTTACTTGTATTATTGGCTGTTTGTGTTTACACTTGCAGGACTGAGCTGCTGTTGCTGCTGCTGGAGAGGAAGAAGAGAGATCGATACACGCTGGTCATCACCGCCTCCGACGGGAAGGCTGATGGGGTATGGCAAGCCCAGCGGGAGGCTGACTTTTTTCTGAACACACTCAAATTCTCTTTTGTTCTGACACACTACACAAACATAACACCCCCCCCCCCCCCACACACACACACACACACACACACACTCACACACACATACACACACACACACACACACACACACACACACAAACACACACAGACACACACACACACACACACACACACACACACACACACACACACACACACACACACACACACACACATTTACTAAGCGAGCAAACACTCACACAACAGAGGAACATGTACGGGATGGCTGGAAAAGTATTTATAGTTTGGGGAACATTG